>NW_026910927.1:310000-468000 GCF_963854185.1 Sardina pilchardus
TGAACACCACATCAGAGTGAATGATGCGACTGAACCGCGTGCGCTGGAGCCACCAGTGAGCGGCCAGTAGCTCATTGAGGCCCCTTGTGTTGTATGCGCTTGGTTTCAAGCTTTTAAGACCTTCCAATTTCAAGCTATGAAGGAAAAGTGAAGACGCGTTTACTTTTCATATTTCATGACAGTTGGCTGAGACGGCCAAAACATGCACTCGTGGAAACTTTTTTCAAAATCCACTTTGGGCTTGTAAGATGTTGTAAAGTGACTTTCTGTCACAATGGAGTACATGCACCTCAACACCCAACTTCATGAACACCACATCAGAGTGAATGATGCGACTGAACCGCGTGCGCTGGAGCCACCAGTGAGCGGCCAGTAGCTCATTGAGGCCCCTTGTGTTGTATGCGCTTGGTTTCAAGCTTCTAAGACCTTCCAATTTCAAGTTATGAAGGAAAAGTGAAGACGCGTTTACTTTTCACATTTCATGACAGTTGGCTGAGACGGCCAAAACATGCACTCGTGGAAACTTTTTTCAAAATCCACTTTGGGCTTGTAAGATGTTGTAAAGTGACTTTCTGTCACAATGCAGTACATGCACCTCAACACCCAACTTCATGAACACCACATCAGAGTGAATGATGCGACTGAACCGCGTGCGCTGGAGCCACCAGTGAGCGGCCAGTAGCTCATTGAGGCCCCTTGTGTTGTATGCGCTTGGTTTCAAGCTTCTAAGACCTTCCAATTTCAAGCTATGAAGGAAAAGTGAAGACGCGTTTACTTTTCATATTTCATGACAGTTGGCTGAGACGGCCAAAACATGCACTCGTGGAAACTTTTTTCAAAATCCACTTTGGGCTTGTAAGATGTTGTAAAGTGACTTTCTGTCACAATGGAGTACATGCACCTCAACACCCAACTTCATGAACACCACATCAGAGTGAATGATGCGACTGAACCGCGTGCGCTGGAGCCACCAGTGAGCGGCCAGTAGCTCATTGAGGCCCCTTGTGTTGTATGCGCTTGGTTTCAAGCTTCTAAGACCTTCCAATTTCAAGTTATGAAGGAAAAGTGAAGACGCGTTTACTTTTCACATTTCATGACAGTTGGCTGAGACGGCCAAAACATGCACTCGTGGAAACTTTTTTCAAAATCCACTTTGGGCTTGTAAGATGTTGTAAAGTGACTTTCTGTCACAATGCAGTACATGCACCTCAACACCCAACTTCATGAACACCACATCAGAGTGAATGATGCGACTGAACCGCGTGCGCTGGAGCCACCAGTGAGCGGCCAGTAGCTCATTGAGGCCCCTTGTGTTGTATGCGCTTGGTTTCAAGCTTCTAAGACCTTCCAATTTCAAGCTATGAAGGAAAAGTGAAGACGCGTTTACTTTTCATATTTCATGACAGTTGGCTGAGACGGCCAAAACATGCACTCGTGGAAACTTTTTTCAAAATCCACTTTGGGCTTGTAA
This sequence comes from Sardina pilchardus, assembly GCF_963854185.1. NCBI lineage: Eukaryota > Metazoa > Chordata > Actinopteri > Clupeiformes > Clupeidae > Sardina > Sardina pilchardus. Next base: position 311,472 of record NW_026910927.1, read on the forward strand.
GATGTTGTAAAGTGACTTTCTGTCACAATGGAGTACATGCACCTCAACACCCAACTTCATGAACACCACATCAGAGTGAATGATGCGACTGAACCGCGTGCGCTGGAGCCACCAGTGAGCGGCCAGTAGCTCATTGAGGCCCCTTGTGTTGTATGCGCTTGGTTTCAAGCTTCTAAGACCTTCCAATTTCAAGTTATGAAGGAAAAGTGAAGACGCGTTTACTTTTCACATTTCATGACAGTTGGCTGAGACGGCCAAAACATGCACTCGTGGAAACTTTTTTCAAAATCCACTTTGGGCTTGTAAGATGTTGTAAAGTGACTTTCTGTCACAATGCAGTACATGCACCTCAACACCCAACTTCATGAACACCACATCAGAGTGAATGATGCGACTGAACCGCGTGCGCTGGAGCCACCAGTGAGCGGCCAGTAGCTCATTGAGGCCCCTTGTGTTGTATGCGCTTGGTTTCAAGCTTCTAAGACCTTCCAATTTCAAGTTATGAAGGAAAAGTGAAGACGCGTTTACTTTTCACATTTCATGACAGTTGGCTGAGACGGCCAAAACATGCACTCGTGGAAACTTTTTTCAAAATCCACTTTGGGCTTGTAAGATGTTGTAAAGTGACTTTCTGTCACAATGGAGTACATGCACCTCAACACCCAACTTCATGAACACCACATCAGAGTGAATGATGCGACTGAACCGCGTGCGCTGGAGCCACCAGTGAGCGGCCAGTAGCTCATTGAGGCCCCTTGTGTTGTATGCGCTTGGTTTCAAGCTTCTAAGACCTTCCAATTTCAAGTTATGAAGGAAAAGTGAAGACGCGTTTACTTTTCACATTTCATGACAGTTGGCTGAGACGGCCAAAACATGCACTCGTGGAAACTTTTTTCAAAATCCACTTTGGGCTTGTAAGATGTTGTAAAGTGACTTTCTGTCACAATGCAGTACATGCACCTCAACACCCAACTTCATGAACACCACATCAGAGTGAATGATGCGACTGAACCGCGTGCGCTGGAGCCACCAGTGAGCGGCCAGTAGCTCATTGAGGCCCCTTGTGTTGTATGCGCTTGGTTTCAAGCTTCTAAGACCTTCCAATTTCAAGCTATGAAGGAAAAGTGAAGACGCGTTTACTTTTCATATTTCATGACAGTTGGCTGAGACGGCCAAAACATGCACTCGTGGAAACTTTTTTCAAAATCCACTTTGGGCTTGTAAGATGTTGTAAAGTGACTTTCTGTCACAATGGAGTACATGCACCTCAACACCCAACTTCATGAACACCACATCAGAGTGAATGATGCGACTGAACCGCGTGCGCTGGAGCCACCAGTGAGCGGCCAGTAGCTCATTGAGGCCCCTTGTGTTGTATGCGCTTGGTTTCAAGCTTCTAAGACCTTCCAATTTCAAGTTATGAAGGAAAAGTGAAGACGCGTTTACTTTTCACATTTCATGACAGTTGGCTGAGACGGCCAAAACATGCACTCGTGGAAACTTTTTTCAAAATCCACTTTGGGCTTGTAAGATGTTGTAAAGTGACTTTCTGTCACAATGCAGTACATGCACCTCAACACCCAACTTCATGAACACCACATCAGAGTGAATGATGCGACTGAACCGCGTGCGCTGGAGCCACCAGTGAGCGGCCAGTAGCTCATTGAGGCCCCTTGTGTTGTATGCGCTTGGTTTCAAGCTTCTAAGACCTTCCAATTTCAAGCTATGAAGGAAAAGTGAAGACGCGTTTACTTTTCATATTTCATGACAGTTGGCTGAGACGGCCAAAACATGCACTCGTGGAAACTTTTTTCAAAATCCACTTTGGGCTTGTAAGATGTTGTAAAGTGACTTTCTGTCACAATGGAGTACATGCACCTCAACACCCAACTTCATGAACACCACATCAGAGTGAATGATGCGACTGAACCGCGTGCGCTGGAGCCACCAGTGAGCGGCCAGTAGCTCATTGAGGCCCCTTGTGTTGTATGCGCTTGGTTTCAAGCTTCTAAGACCTTCCAATTACAAGTTATGAAGGAAAAGTGAAGACGCGTTTACTTTTCACATTTCATGACAGTTGGCTGAGACGGCCAAAACATGCACTCGTGGAAACTTTTTTCAAAATCCACTTTGGGCTTGTAAGATGTTGTAAAGTGACTTTCTGTCACAATGCAGTACATGCACCTCAACACCCAACTTCATGAACACCACATCAGAGTGAATGATGCGACTGAACCGCGTGCGCTGGAGCCACCAGTGAGCGGCCAGTAGCTCATTGAGGCCCCTTGTGTTGTATGCGCTTGGTTTCAAGCTTCTAAGACCTTCCAATTTCAAGTTATGAAGGAAAAGTGAAGACGCGTTTACTTTTCACATTTCATGACAGTTGGCTGAGACGGCCAAAACATGCACTCGTGGAAACTTTTTTCAAAATCCACTTTGGGCTTGTAAGATGTTGTAAAGTGACTTTCTGTCACAATGGAGTACATGCACCTCAACACCCAACTTCATGAACACCACATCAGAGTGAATGATGCGACTGAACCGCGTGCGCTGGAGCCACCAGTGAGCGGCCAGTAGCTCATTGAGGCCCCTTGTGTTGTATGCGCTTGGTTTCAAGCTTCTAAGACCTTCCAATTTCAAGTTATGAAGGAAAAGTGAAGACGCGTTTACTTTTCACATTTCATGACAGTTGGCTGAGACGGCCAAAACATGCACTCGTGGAAACTTTTTTCAAAATCCACTTTGGGCTTGTAAGATGTTGTAAAGTGACTTTCTGTCACAATGGAGTACATGCACCTCAACACCCAACTTCATGAACACCACATCAGAGTGAATGATGCGACTGAACCGCGTGCGCTGGAGCCACCAGTGAGCGGCCAGTAGCTCATTGAGGCCCCTTGTGTTGTATGCGCTTGGTTTCAAGCTTCTAAGACCTTCCAATTTCAAGCTATGAAGGAAAAGTGAAGACGCGTTTACTTTTCATATTTCATGACAGTTGGCTGAGACGGCCAAAACATGCACTCGTGGAAACTTTTTTCAAAATCCACTTTGGGCTTGTAAGATGTTGTAAAGTGACTTTCTGTCACAATGGAGTACATGCACCTCAACACCCAACTTCATGAACACCACATCAGAGTGAATGATGCGACTGAACCGCGTGCGCTGGAGCCACCAGTGAGCGGCCAGTAGCTCATTGAGGCCCCTTGTGTTGTATGCGCTTGGTTTCAAGCTTCTAAGACCTTCCAATTTCAAGTTATGAAGGAAAAGTGAAGACGCGTTTACTTTTCACATTTCATGACAGTTGGCTGAGACGGCCAAAACATGCACTCGTGGAAACTTTTTTCAAAATCCACTTTGGGCTTGTAAGATGTTGTAAAGTGACTTTCTGTCACAATGCAGTACATGCACCTCAACACCCAACTTCATGAACACCACATCAGAGTGAATGATGCGACTGAACCGCGTGCGCTGGAGCCACCAGTGAGCGGCCAGTAGCTCATTGAGGCCCCTTGTGTTGTATGCGCTTGGTTTCAAGCTTCTAAGACCTTCCAATTTCAAGTTATGAAGGAAAAGTGAAGACGCGTTTACTTTTCACATTTCATGACAGTTGGCTGAGACGGCCAAAACATGCACTCGTGGAAACTTTTTTCAAAATCCACTTTGGGCTTGTAAGATGTTGTAAAGTGACTTTCTGTCACAATGGAGTACATGCACCTCAACACCCAACTTCATGAACACCACATCAGAGTGAATGATGCGACTGAACCGCGTGCGCTGGAGCCACCAGTGAGCGGCCAGTAGCTCATTGAGGCCCCTTGTGTTGTATGCGCTTGGTTTCAAGCTTCTAAGACCTTCCAATTTCAAGTTATGAAGGAAAAGTGAAGACGCGTTTACTTTTCACATTTCATGACAGTTGGCTGAGACGGCCAAAACATGCACTCGTGGAAACTTTTTTCAAAATCCACTTTGGGCTTGTAAGATGTTGTAAAGTGACTTTCTGTCACAATGCAGTACATGCACCTCAACACCCAACTTCATGAACACCACATCAGAGTGAATGATGCGACTGAACCGCGTGCGCTGGAGCCACCAGTGAGCGGCCAGTAGCTCATTGAGGCCCCTTGTGTTGTATGCGCTTGGTTTCAAGCTTCTAAGACCTTCCAATTTCAAGCTATGAAGGAAAAGTGAAGACGCGTTTACTTTTCATATTTCATGACAGTTGGCTGAGACGGCCAAAACATGCACTCGTGGAAACTTTTTTCAAAATCCACTTTGGGCTTGTAAGATGTTGTAAAGTGACTTTCTGTCACAATGGAGTACATGCACCTCAACACCCAACTTCATGAACACCACATCAGAGTGAATGATGCGACTGAACCGCGTGCGCTGGAGCCACCAGTGAGCGGCCAGTAGCTCATTGAGGCCCCTTGTGTTGTATGCGCTTGGTTTCAAGCTTCTAAGACCTTCCAATTTCAAGTTATGAAGGAAAAGTGAAGACGCGTTTACTTTTCACATTTCATGACAGTTGGCTGAGACGGCCAAAACATGCACTCGTGGAAACTTTTTTCAAAATCCACTTTGGGCTTGTAAGATGTTGTAAAGTGACTTTCTGTCACAATGCAGTACATGCACCTCAACACCCAACTTCATGAACACCACATCAGAGTGAATGATGCGACTGAACCGCGTGCGCTGGAGCCACCAGTGAGCGGCCAGTAGCTCATTGAGGCCCCTTGTGTTGTATGCGCTTGGTTTCAAGCTTCTAAGACCTTCCAATTTCAAGCTATGAAGGAAAAGTGAAGACGCGTTTACTTTTCATATTTCATGACAGTTGGCTGAGACGGCCAAAACATGCACTCGTGGAAACTTTTTTCAAAATCCACTTTGGGCTTGTAAGATGTTGTAAAGTGACTTTCTGTCACAATGGAGTACATGCACCTCAACACCCAACTTCATGAACACCACATCAGAGTGAATGATGCGACTGAACCGCGTGCGCTGGAGCCACCAGTGAGCGGCCAGTAGCTCATTGAGGCCCCTTGTGTTGTATGCGCTTGGTTTCAAGCTTCTAAGACCTTCCAATTACAAGTTATGAAGGAAAAGTGAAGACGCGTTTACTTTTCACATTTCATGACAGTTGGCTGAGACGGCCAAAACATGCACTCGTGGAAACTTTTTTCAAAATCCACTTTGGGCTTGTAAGATGTTGTAAAGTGACTTTCTGTCACAATGCAGTACATGCACCTCAACACCCAACTTCATGAACACCACATCAGAGTGAATGATGCGACTGAACCGCGTGCGCTGGAGCCACCAGTGAGCGGCCAGTAGCTCATTGAGGCCCCTTGTGTTGTATGCGCTTGGTTTCAAGCTTCTAAGACCTTCCAATTTCAAGTTATGAAGGAAAAGTGAAGACGCGTTTACTTTTCACATTTCATGACAGTTGGCTGAGACGGCCAAAACATGCACTCGTGGAAACTTTTTTCAAAATCCACTTTGGGCTTGTAAGATGTTGTAAAGTGACTTTCTGTCACAATGGAGTACATGCACCTCAACACCCAACTTCATGAACACCACATCAGAGTGAATGATGCGACTGAACCGCGTGCGCTGGAGCCACCAGTGAGCGGCCAGTAGCTCATTGAGGCCCCTTGTGTTGTATGCGCTTGGTTTCAAGCTTCTAAGACCTTCCAATTTCAAGTTATGAAGGAAAAGTGAAGACGCGTTTACTTTTCACATTTCATGACAGTTGGCTGAGACGGCCAAAACATGCACTCGTGGAAACTTTTTTCAAAATCCACTTTGGGCTTGTAAGATGTTGTAAAGTGACTTTCTGTCACAATGCAGTACATGCACCTCAACACAACTTCATGAACACCACATCAGAGTGAATGATGCGACTGAACCGCGTGCGCTGGAGCCACCAGTGAGCGGCCAGTAGCTCATTGAGGCCCCTTGTGTTGTATGCGCTTGGTTTCAAGCTTCTAAGACCTTCCAATTTCAAGTTATGAAGGAAAAGTGAAGACGCGTTTACTTTTCACATTTCATGACAGTTGGCTGAGACGGCCAAAACATGCACTCGTGGAAACTTTTTTCAAAATCCACTTTGGGCTTGTAAGATGTTGTAAAGTGACTTTCTGTCACAATGCAGTACATGCACCTCAACACCCAACTTCATGAACACCACATCAGAGTGAATGATGCGACTGAACCGCGTGCGCTGGAGCCACCAGTGAGCGGCCAGTAGCTCATTGAGGCCCCTTGTGTTGTATGCGCTTGGTTTCAAGCTTCTAAGACCTTCCAATTTCAAGTTATGAAGGAAAAGTGAAGACGCGTTTACTTTTCACATTTCATGACAGTTGGCTGAGACGGCCAAAACATGCACTCGTGGAAACTTTTTTCAAAATCCACTTTGGGCTTGTAAGATGTTGTAAAGTGACTTTCTGTCACAATGGAGTACATGCACCTCAACACCCAACTTCATGAACACCACATCAGAGTGAATGATGCGACTGAACCGCGTGCGCTGGAGCCACCAGTGAGCGGCCAGTAGCTCATTGAGGCCCCTTGTGTTGTATGCGCTTGGTTTCAAGCTTCTAAGACCTTCCAATTTCAAGTTATGAAGGAAAAGTGAAGACGCGTTTACTTTTCACATTTCATGACAGTTGGCTGAGACGGCCAAAACATGCACTCGTGGAAACTTTTTTCAAAATCCACTTTGGGCTTGTAAGATGTTGTAAAGTGACTTTCTGTCACAATGCAGTACATGCACCTCAACACCCAACTTCATGAACACCACATCAGAGTGAATGATGCGACTGAACCGCGTGCGCTGGAGCCACCAGTGAGCGGCCAGTAGCTCATTGAGGCCCCTTGTGTTGTATGCGCTTGGTTTCAAGCTTCTAAGACCTTCCAATTTCAAGTTATGAAGGAAAAGTGAAGACGCGTTTACTTTTCACATTTCATGACAGTTGGCTGAGACGGCCAAAACATGCACTCGTGGAAACTTTTTTCAAAATCCACTTTGGGCTTGTAAGATGTTGTAAAGTGACTTTCTGTCACAATGCAGTACATGCACCTCAACACCCAACTTCATGAACACCACATCAGAGTGAATGATGCGACTGAACCGCGTGCGCTGGAGCCACCAGTGAGCGGCCAGTAGCTCATTGAGGCCCCTTGTGTTGTATGCGCTTGGTTTCAAGCTTCTAAGACCTTCCAATTTCAAGCTATGAAGGAAAAGTGAAGACGCGTTTACTTTTCATATTTCATGACAGTTGGCTGAGACGGCCAAAACATGCACTCGTGGAAACTTTTTTCAAAATCCACTTTGGGCTTGTAAGATGTTGTAAAGTGACTTTCTGTCACAATGGAGTACATGCACCTCAACACCCAACTTCATGAACACCACATCAGAGTGAATGATGCGACTGAACCGCGTGCGCTGGAGCCACCAGTGAGCGGCCAGTAGCTCATTGAGGCCCCTTGTGTTGTATGCGCTTGGTTTCAAGCTTCTAAGACCTTCCAATTTCAAGTTATGAAGGAAAAGTGAAGACGCGTTTACTTTTCACATTTCATGACAGTTGGCTGAGACGGCCAAAACATGCACTCGTGGAAACTTTTTTCAAAATCCACTTTGGGCTTGTAAGATGTTGTAAAGTGACTTTCTGTCACAATGCAGTACATGCACCTCAACACCCAACTTCATGAACACCACATCAGAGTGAATGATGCGACTGAACCGCGTGCGCTGGAGCCACCAGTGAGCGGCCAGTAGCTCATTGAGGCCCCTTGTGTTGTATGCGCTTGGTTTCAAGCTTCTAAGACCTTCCAATTTCAAGTTATGAAGGAAAAGTGAAGACGCGTTTACTTTTCACATTTCATGACAGTTGGCTGAGACGGCCAAAACATGCACTCGTGGAAACTTTTTTCAAAATCCACTTTGGGCTTGTAAGATGTTGTAAAGTGACTTTCTGTCACAATGGAGTACATGCACCTCAACACCCAACTTCATGAACACCACATCAGAGTGAATGATGCGACTGAACCGCGTGCGCTGGAGCCACCAGTGAGCGGCCAGTAGCTCATTGAGGCCCCTTGTGTTGTATGCGCTTGGTTTCAAGCTTCTAAGACCTTCCAATTTCAAGTTATGAAGGAAAAGTGAAGACGCGTTTACTTTTCACATTTCATGACAGTTGGCTGAGACGGCCAAAACATGCACTCGTGGAAACTTTTTTCAAAATCCACTTTGGGCTTGTAAGATGTTGTAAAGTGACTTTCTGTCACAATGCAGTACATGCACCTCAACACCCAACTTCATGAACACCACATCAGAGTGAATGATGCGACTGAACCGCGTGCGCTGGAGCCACCAGTGAGCGGCCAGTAGCTCATTGAGGCCCCTTGTGTTGTATGCGCTTGGTTTCAAGCTTCTAAGACCTTCCAATTTCAAGTTATGAAGGAAAAGTGAAGACGCGTTTACTTTTCACATTTCATGACAGTTGGCTGAGACGGCCAAAACATGCACTCGTGGAAACTTTTTTCAAAATCCACTTTGGGCTTGTAAGATGTTGTAAAGTGACTTTCTGTCACAATGCAGTACATGCACCTCAACACCCAACTTCATGAACACCACATCAGAGTGAATGATGCGACTGAACCGCGTGCGCTGGAGCCACCAGTGAGCGGCCAGTAGCTCATTGAGGCCCCTTGTGTTGTATGCGCTTGGTTTCAAGCTTCTAAGACCTTCCAATTTCAAGTTATGAAGGAAAAGTGAAGACGCGTTTACTTTTCACATTTCATGACAGTTGGCTGAGACGGCCAAAACATGCACTCGTGGAAACTTTTTTCAAAATCCACTTTGGGCTTGTAAGATGTTGTAAAGTGACTTTCTGTCACAATGGAGTACATGCACCTCAACACCCAACTTCATGAACACCACATCAGAGTGAATGATGCGACTGAACCGCGTGCGCTGGAGCCACCAGTGAGCGGCCAGTAGCTCATTGAGGCCCCTTGTGTTGTATGCGCTTGGTTTCAAGCTTCTAAGACCTTCCAATTTCAAGTTATGAAGGAAAAGTGAAGACGCGTTTACTTTTCACATTTCATGACAGTTGGCTGAGACGGCCAAAACATGCACTCGTGGAAACTTTTTTCAAAATCCACTTTGGGCTTGTAAGATGTTGTAAAGTGACTTTCTGTCACAATGCAGTACATGCACCTCAACACCCAACTTCATGAACACCACATCAGAGTGAATGATGCGACTGAACCGCGTGCGCTGGAGCCACCAGTGAGCGGCCAGTAGCTCATTGAGGCCCCTTGTGTTGTATGCGCTTGGTTTCAAGCTTCTAAGACCTTCCAATTTCAAGTTATGAAGGAAAAGTGAAGACGCGTTTACTTTTCACATTTCATGACAGTTGGCTGAGACGGCCAAAGCATGCACTCGTGGAAACTTTTTTCAAAATCCACTTTGGGCTTGTAAGATGTTGTAAAGTGACTTTCTGTCACAATGGAGTACATGCACCTCAACACCCAACTTCATGAACACCACATCAGAGTGAATGATGCGACTGAACCGCGTGCGCTGGAGCCACCAGTGAGCGGCCAGTAGCTCATTGAGGCCCCTTGTGTTGTATGCGCTTGGTTTCAAGCTTCTAAGACCTTCCAATTTCAAGTTATGAAGGAAAAGTGAAGACGCGTTTACTTTTCACATTTCATGACAGTTGGCTGAGACGGCCAAAACATGCACTCGTGGAAACTTTTTTCAAAATCCACTTTGGGCTTGTAAGATGTTGTAAAGTGACTTTCTGTCACAATGGAGTACATGCACCTCAACACCCAACTTCATGAACACCACATCAGAGTGAATGATGCGACTGAACCGCGTGCGCTGGAGCCACCAGTGAGCGGCCAGTAGCTCATTGAGGCCCCTTGTGTTGTATGCGCTTGGTTTCAAGCTTTTAAGACCTTCCAATTTCAAGCTATGAAGGAAAAGTGAAGACGCGTTTACTTTTCATATTTCATGACAGTTGGCTGAGACGGCCAAAACATGCACTCGTGGAAACTTTTTTCAAAATCCACTTTGGGCTTGTAAGATGTTGTAAAGTGACTTTCTGTCACAATGCAGTACATGCACCTCAACACCCAACTTCATGAACACCACATCAGAGTGAATGATGCGACTGAACCGCGTGCGCTGGAGCCACCAGTGAGCGGCCAGTAGCTCATTGAGGCCCCTTGTGTTGTATGCGCTTGGTTTCAAGCTTTTAAGACCTTCCAATTTCAAGTTATGAAGGAAAAGTGAAGACGCGTTTACTTTTCACATTTCATGACAGTTGGCTGAGACGGCCAAAACATGCACTCGTGGAAACTTTTTTCAAAATCCACTTTGGGCTTGTAAGATGTTGTAAAGTGACTTTCTGTCACAATGGAGTACATGCACCTCAACACCCAACTTCATGAACACCACATCAGAGTGAATGATGCGACTGAACCGCGTGCGCTGGAGCCACCAGTGAGCGGCCAGTAGCTCATTGAGGCCCCTTGTGTTGTATGCGCTTGGTTTCAAGCTTCTAAGACCTTCCAATTTCAAGTTATGAAGGAAAAGTGAAGACGCGTTTACTTTTCACATTTCATGACAGTTGGCTGAGACGGCCAAAACATGCACTCGTGGAAACTTTTTTCAAAATCCACTTTGGGCTTGTAAGATGTTGTAAAGTGACTTTCTGTCACAATGCAGTACATGCACCTCAACACCCAACTTCATGAACACCACATCAGAGTGAATGATGCGACTGAACCGCGTGCGCTGGAGCCACCAGTGAGCGGCCAGTAGCTCATTGAGGCCCCTTGTGTTGTATGCGCTTGGTTTCAAGCTTCTAAGACCTTCCAATTTCAAGTTATGAAGGAAAAGTGAAGACGCGTTTACTTTTCACATTTCATGACAGTTGGCTGAGACGGCCAAAACATGCACTCGTGGAAACTTTTTTCAAAATCCACTTTGGGCTTGTAAGATGTTGTAAAGTGACTTTCTGTCACAATGGAGTACATGCACCTCAACACCCAACTTCATGAACACCACATCAGAGTGAATGATGCGACTGAACCGCGTGCGCTGGAGCCACCAGTGAGCGGCCAGTAGCTCATTGAGGCCCCTTGTGTTGTATGCGCTTGGTTTCAAGCTTCTAAGACCTTCCAATTTCAAGTTATGAAGGAAAAGTGAAGACGCGTTTACTTTTCACATTTCATGACAGTTGGCTGAGACGGCCAAAACATGCACTCGTGGAAACTTTTTTCAAAATCCACTTTGGGCTTGTAAGATGTTGTAAAGTGACTTTCTGTCACAATGGAGTACATGCACCTCAACACCCAACTTCATGAACACCACATCAGAGTGAATGATGCGACTGAACCGCGTGCGCTGGAGCCACCAGTGAGCGGCCAGTAGCTCATTGAGGCCCCTTGTGTTGTATGCGCTTGGTTTCAAGCTTTTAAGACCTTCCAATTTCAAGCTATGAAGGAAAAGTGAAGACGCGTTTACTTTTCATATTTCATGACAGTTGGCTGAGACGGCCAAAACATGCACTCGTGGAAACTTTTTTCAAAATCCACTTTGGGCTTGTAAGATGTTGTAAAGTGACTTTCTGTCACAATGCAGTACATGCACCTCAACACCCAACTTCATGAACACCACATCAGAGTGAATGATGCGACTGAACCGCGTGCGCTGGAGCCACCAGTGAGCGGCCAGTAGCTCATTGAGGCCCCTTGTGTTGTATGCGCTTGGTTTCAAGCTTTTAAGACCTTCCAATTTCAAGTTATGAAGGAAAAGTGAAGACGCGTTTACTTTTCACATTTCATGACAGTTGGCTGAGACGGCCAAAACATGCACTCGTGGAAACTTTTTTCAAAATCCACTTTGGGCTTGTAAGATGTTGTAAAGTGACTTTCTGTCACAATGGAGTACATGCACCTCAACACCCAACTTCATGAACACCACATCAGAGTGAATGATGCGACTGAACCGCGTGCGCTGGAGCCACCAGTGAGCGGCCAGTAGCTCATTGAGGCCCCTTGTGTTGTATGCGCTTGGTTTCAAGCTTCTAAGACCTTCCAATTTCAAGTTATGAAGGAAAAGTGAAGACGCGTTTACTTTTCACATTTCATGACAGTTGGCTGAGACGGCCAAAACATGCACTCGTGGAAACTTTTTTCAAAATCCACTTTGGGCTTGTAAGATGTTGTAAAGTGACTTTCTGTCACAATGGAGTACATGCACCTCAACACCCAACTTCATGAACACCACATCAGAGTGAATGATGCGACTGAACCGCGTGCGCTGGAGCCACCAGTGAGCGGCCAGTAGCTCATTGAGGCCCCTTGTGTTGTATGCGCTTGGTTTCAAGCTTTTAAGACCTTCCAATTTCAAGTTATGAAGGAAAAGTGAAGACGCGTTTACTTTTCACATTTCATGACAGTTGGCTGAGACGGCCAAAACATGCACTCGTGGAAACTTTTTTCAAAATCCACTTTGGGCTTGTAAGATGTTGTAAAGTGACTTTCTGTCACAATGCAGTACATGCACCTCAACACCCAACTTCATGAACACCACATCAGAGTGAATGATGCGACTGAACCGCGTGCGCTGGAGCCACCAGTGAGCGGCCAGTAGCTCATTGAGGCCCCTTGTGTTGTATGCGCTTGGTTTCAAGCTTCTAAGACCTTCCAATTTCAAGTTATGAAGGAAAAGTGAAGACGCGTTTACTTTTCACATTTCATGACAGTTGGCTGAGACGGCCAAAACATGCACTCGTGGAAACTTTTTTCAAAATCCACTTTGGGCTTGTAAGATGTTGTAAAGTGACTTTCTGTCACAATGGAGTACATGCACCTCAACACCCAACTTCATGAACACCACATCAGAGTGAATGATGCGACTGAACCGCGTGCGCTGGAGCCACCAGTGAGCGGCCAGTAGCTCATTGAGGCCCCTTGTGTTGTATGCGCTTGGTTTCAAGCTTCTAAGACCTTCCAATTTCAAGTTATGAAGGAAAAGTGAAGACGCGTTTACTTTTCACATTTCATGACAGTTGGCTGAGACGGCCAAAACATGCACTCGTGGAAACTTTTTTCAAAATCCACTTTGGGCTTGTAAGATGTTGTAAAGTGACTTTCTGTCACAATGGAGTACATGCACCTCAACACCCAACTTCATGAACACCACATCAGAGTGAATGATGCGACTGAACCGCGTGCGCTGGAGCCACCAGTGAGCGGCCAGTAGCTCATTGAGGCCCCTTGTGTTGTATGCGCTTGGTTTCAAGCTTTTAAGACCTTCCAATTTCAAGCTATGAAGGAAAAGTGAAGACGCGTTTACTTTTCATATTTCATGACAGTTGGCTGAGACGGCCAAAACATGCACTCGTGGAAACTTTTTTCAAAATCCACTTTGGGCTTGTAAGATGTTGTAAAGTGACTTTCTGTCACAATGCAGTACATGCACCTCAACACCCAACTTCATGAACACCACATCAGAGTGAATGATGCGACTGAACCGCGTGCGCTGGAGCCACCAGTGAGCGGCCAGTAGCTCATTGAGGCCCCTTGTGTTGTATGCGCTTGGTTTCAAGCTTTTAAGACCTTCCAATTTCAAGTTATGAAGGAAAAGTGAAGACGCGTTTACTTTTCACATTTCATGACAGTTGGCTGAGACGGCCAAAACATGCACTCGTGGAAACTTTTTTCAAAATCCACTTTGGGCTTGTAAGATGTTGTAAAGTGACTTTCTGTCACAATGGAGTACATGCACCTCAACACCCAACTTCATGAACACCACATCAGAGTGAATGATGCGACTGAACCGCGTGCGCTGGAGCCACCAGTGAGCGGCCAGTAGCTCATTGAGGCCCCTTGTGTTGTATGCGCTTGGTTTCAAGCTTCTAAGACCTTCCAATTTCAAGTTATGAAGGAAAAGTGAAGACGCGTTTACTTTTCACATTTCATGACAGTTGGCTGAGACGGCCAAAACATGCACTCGTGGAAACTTTTTTCAAAATCCACTTTGGGCTTGTAAGATGTTGTAAAGTGACTTTCTGTCACAATGCAGTACATGCACCTCAACACCCAACTTCATGAACACCACATCAGAGTGAATGATGCGACTGAACCGCGTGCGCTGGAGCCACCAGTGAGCGGCCAGTAGCTCATTGAGGCCCCTTGTGTTGTATGCGCTTGGTTTCAAGCTTCTAAGACCTTCCAATTTCAAGTTATGAAGGAAAAGTGAAGACGCGTTTACTTTTCACATTTCATGACAGTTGGCTGAGACGGCCAAAACATGCACTCGTGGAAACTTTTTTCAAAATCCACTTTGGGCTTGTAAGATGTTGTAAAGTGACTTTCTGTCACAATGGAGTACATGCACCTCAACACCCAACTTCATGAACACCACATCAGAGTGAATGATGCGACTGAACCGCGTGCGCTGGAGCCACCAGTGAGCGGCCAGTAGCTCATTGAGGCCCCTTGTGTTGTATGCGCTTGGTTTCAAGCTTTTAAGACCTTCCAATTTCAAGCTATGAAGGAAAAGTGAAGACGCGTTTACTTTTCATATTTCATGACAGTTGGCTGAGACGGCCAAAACATGCACTCGTGGAAACTTTTTTCAAAATCCACTTTGGGCTTGTAAGATGTTGTAAAGTGACTTTCTGTCACAATGCAGTACATGCACCTCAACACCCAACTTCATGAACACCACATCAGAGTGAATGATGCGACTGAACCGCGTGCGCTGGAGCCACCAGTGAGCGGCCAGTAGCTCATTGAGGCCCCTTGTGTTGTATGCGCTTGGTTTCAAGCTTCTAAGACCTTCCAATTTCAAGCTATGAAGGAAAAGTGAAGACGCGTTTACTTTTCATATTTCATGACAGTTGGCTGAGACGGCCAAAACATGCACTCGTGGAAACTTTTTTCAAAATCCACTTTGGGCTTGTAAGATGTTGTAAAGTGACTTTCTGTCACAATGCAGTACATGCACCTCAACACCCAACTTCATGAACACCACATCAGAGTGAATGATGCGACTGAACCGCGTGCGCTGGAGCCACCAGTGAGCGGCCAGTAGCTCATTGAGGCCCCTTGTGTTGTATGCGCTTGGTTTCAAGCTTCTAAGACCTTCCAATTTCAAGTTATGAAGGAAAAGTGAAGACGCGTTTACTTTTCACATTTCATGACAGTTGGCTGAGACGGCCAAAACATGCACTCGTGGAAACTTTTTTCAAAATCCACTTTGGGCTTGTAAGATGTTGTAAAGTGACTTTCTGTCACAATGGAGTACATGCACCTCAACACCCAACTTCATGAACACCACATCAGAGTGAATGATGCGACTGAACCGCGTGCGCTGGAGCCACCAGTGAGCGGCCAGTAGCTCATTGAGGCCCCTTGTGTTGTATGCGCTTGGTTTCAAGCTTTTAAGACCTTCCAATTTCAAGCTATGAAGGAAAAGTGAAGACGCGTTTACTTTTCATATTTCATGACAGTTGGCTGAGACGGCCAAAACATGCACTCGTGGAAACTTTTTTCAAAATCCACTTTGGGCTTGTAAGATGTTGTAAAGTGACTTTCTGTCACAATGCAGTACATGCACCTCAACACCCAACTTCATGAACACCACATCAGAGTGAATGATGCGACTGAACCGCGTGCGCTGGAGCCACCAGTGAGCGGCCAGTAGCTCATTGAGGCCCCTTGTGTTGTATGCGCTTGGTTTCAAGCTTTTAAGACCTTCCAATTTCAAGCTATGAAGGAAAAGTGAAGACGCGTTTACTTTTCATATTTCATGACAGTTGGCTGAGACGGCCAAAACATGCACTCGTGGAAACTTTTTTCAAAATCCACTTTGGGCTTGTAAGATGTTGTAAAGTGACTTTCTGTCACAATGCAGTACATGCACCTCAACACCCAACTTCATGAACACCACATCAGAGTGAATGATGCGACTGAACCGCGTGCGCTGGAGCCACCAGTGAGCGGCCAGTAGCTCATTGAGGCCCCTTGTGTTGTATGCGCTTGGTTTCAAGCTTCTAAGACCTTCCAATTTCAAGCTATGAAGGAAAAGTGAAGACGCGTTTACTTTTCATATTTCATGACAGTTGGCTGAGACGGCCAAAACATGCACTCGTGGAAACTTTTTTCAAAATCCACTTTGGGCTTGTAAGATGTTGTAAAGTGACTTTCTGTCACAATGGAGTACATGCACCTCAACACCCAACTTCATGAACACCACATCAGAGTGAATGATGCGACTGAACCGCGTGCGCTGGAGCCACCAGTGAGCGGCCAGTAGCTCATTGAGGCCCCTTGTGTTGTATGCGCTTGGTTTCAAGCTTCTAAGACCTTCCAATTTCAAGTTATGAAGGAAAAGTGAAGACGCGTTTACTTTTCACATTTCATGACAGTTGGCTGAGACGGCCAAAACATGCACTCGTGGAAACTTTTTTCAAAATCCACTTTGGGCTTGTAAGATGTTGTAAAGTGACTTTCTGTCACAATGCAGTACATGCACCTCAACACCCAACTTCATGAACACCACATCAGAGTGAATGATGCGACTGAACCGCGTGCGCTGGAGCCACCAGTGAGCGGCCAGTAGCTCATTGAGGCCCCTTGTGTTGTATGCGCTTGGTTTCAAGCTTCTAAGACCTTCCAATTTCAAGCTATGAAGGAAAAGTGAAGACGCGTTTACTTTTCATATTTCATGACAGTTGGCTGAGACGGCCAAAACATGCACTCGTGGAAACTTTTTTCAAAATCCACTTTGGGCTTGTAAGATGTTGTAAAGTGACTTTCTGTCACAATGGAGTACATGCACCTCAACACCCAACTTCATGAACACCACATCAGAGTGAATGATGCGACTGAACCGCGTGCGCTGGAGCCACCAGTGAGCGGCCAGTAGCTCATTGAGGCCCCTTGTGTTGTATGCGCTTGGTTTCAAGCTTCTAAGACCTTCCAATTTCAAGTTATGAAGGAAAAGTGAAGACGCGTTTACTTTTCACATTTCATGACAGTTGGCTGAGACGGCCAAAACATGCACTCGTGGAAACTTTTTTCAAAATCCACTTTGGGCTTGTAAGATGTTGTAAAGTGACTTTCTGTCACAATGCAGTACATGCACCTCAACACCCAACTTCATGAACACCACATCAGAGTGAATGATGCGACTGAACCGCGTGCGCTGGAGCCACCAGTGAGCGGCCAGTAGCTCATTGAGGCCCCTTGTGTTGTATGCGCTTGGTTTCAAGCTTCTAAGACCTTCCAATTTCAAGCTATGAAGGAAAAGTGAAGACGCGTTTACTTTTCACATTTCATGACAGTTGGCTGAGACGGCCAAAACATGCACTCGTGGAAACTTTTTTCAAAATCCACTTTGGGCTTGTAAGATGTTGTAAAGTGACTTTCTGTCACAATGCAGTACATGCACCTCAACACCCAACTTCATGAACACCACATCAGAGTGAATGATGCGACTGAACCGCGTGCGCTGGAGCCACCAGTGAGCGGCCAGTAGCTCATTGAGGCCCCTTGTGTTGTATGCGCTTGGTTTCAAGCTTCTAAGACCTTCCAATTTCAAGTTATGAAGGAAAAGTGAAGACGCGTTTACTTTTCACATTTCATGACAGTTGGCTGAGACGGCCAAAACATGCACTCGTGGAAACTTTTTTCAAAATCCACTTTGGGCTTGTAAGATGTTGTAAAGTGACTTTCTGTCACAATGCAGTACATGCACCTCAACACCCAACTTCATGAACACCACATCAGAGTGAATGATGCGACTGAACCGCGTGCGCTGGAGCCACCAGTGAGCGGCCAGTAGCTCATTGAGGCCCCTTGTGTTGTATGCGCTTGGTTTCAAGCTTCTAAGACCTTCCAATTTCAAGTTATGAAGGAAAAGTGAAGACGCGTTTACTTTTCACATTTCATGACAGTTGGCTGAGACGGCCAAAACATGCACTCGTGGAAACTTTTTTCAAAATCCACTTTGGGCTTGTAAGATGTTGTAAAGTGACTTTCTGTCACAATGGAGTACATGCACCTCAACACCCAACTTCATGAACACCACATCAGAGTGAATGATGCGACTGAACCGCGTGCGCTGGAGCCACCAGTGAGCGGCCAGTAGCTCATTGAGGCCCCTTGTGTTGTATGCGCTTGGTTTCAAGCTTCTAAGACCTTCCAATTTCAAGTTATGAAGGAAAAGTGAAGACGCGTTTACTTTTCACATTTCATGACAGTTGGCTGAGACGGCCAAAACATGCACTCGTGGAAACTTTTTTCAAAATCCACTTTGGGCTTGTAAGATGTTGTAAAGTGACTTTCTGTCACAATGGAGTACATGCACCTCAACACCCAACTTCATGAACACCACATCAGAGTGAATGATGCGACTGAACCGCGTGCGCTGGAGCCACCAGTGAGCGGCCAGTAGCTCATTGAGGCCCCTTGTGTTGTATGCGCTTGGTTTCAAGCTTTTAAGACCTTCCAATTTCAAGCTATGAAGGAAAAGTGAAGACGCGTTTACTTTTCATATTTCATGACAGTTGGCTGAGACGGCCAAAACATGCACTCGTGGAAACTTTTTTCAAAATCCACTTTGGGCTTGTAAGATGTTGTAAAGTGACTTTCTGTCACAATGCAGTACATGCACCTCAACACCCAACTTCATGAACACCACATCAGAGTGAATGATGCGACTGAACCGCGTGCGCTGGAGCCACCAGTGAGCGGCCAGTAGCTCATTGAGGCCCCTTGTGTTGTATGCGCTTGGTTTCAAGCTTTTAAGACCTTCCAATTTCAAGCTATGAAGGAAAAGTGAAGACGCGTTTACTTTTCATATTTCATGACAGTTGGCTGAGACGGCCAAAACATGCACTCGTGGAAACTTTTTTCAAAATCCACTTTGGGCTTGTAAGATGTTGTAAAGTGACTTTCTGTCACAATGCAGTACATGCACCTCAACACCCAACTTCATGAACACCACATCAGAGTGAATGATGCGACTGAACCGCGTGCGCTGGAGCCACCAGTGAGCGGCCAGTAGCTCATTGAGGCCCCTTGTGTTGTATGCGCTTGGTTTCAAGCTTCTAAGACCTTCCAATTTCAAGCTATGAAGGAAAAGTGAAGACGCGTTTACTTTTCATATTTCATGACAGTTGGCTGAGACGGCCAAAACATGCACTCGTGGAAACTTTTTTCAAAATCCACTTTGGGCTTGTAAGATGTTGTAAAGTGACTTTCTGTCACAATGCAGTACATGCACCTCAACACCCAACTTCATGAACACCACATCAGAGTGAATGATGCGACTGAACCGCGTGCGCTGGAGCCACCAGTGAGCGGCCAGTAGCTCATTGAGGCCCCTTGTGTTGTATGCGCTTGGTTTCAAGCTTTTAAGACCTTCCAATTTCAAGCTATGAAGGAAAAGTGAAGACGCGTTTACTTTTCATATTTCATGACAGTTGGCTGAGACGGCCAAAACATGCACTCGTGGAAACTTTTTTCAAAATCCACTTTGGGCTTGTAAGATGTTTAAAAGTGACTTTCTGTCACAATGGAGTACATGCACCTCAACACCCAACTTCATGAACACCACATCAGAGTGAATGATGCGACTGAACCGCGTGCGCTGGAGCCACCAGTGAGCGGCCAGTAGCTCATTGAGGCCCCTTGTATTGTATGCGCTTGGTTTCAAGCTTCTAAGACCTTCCAATTTCAAGTTATGAAGGAAAAGTGAAGACGCGTTTACTTTTCACATTTCATGACAGTTGGCTGAGACGGCCAAAACATGCACTCGTGGAAACTTTTTTCAAAATCCACTTTGGGCTTGTAAGATGTTGTAAAGTGACTTTCTGTCACAATGCAGTACATGCACCTCAACACCCAACTTCATGAACACCACATCAGAGTGAATGATGCGACTGAACCGCGTGCGCTGGAGCCACCAGTGAGCGGCCAGTAGCTCATTGAGGCCCCTTGTGTTGTATGCGCTTGGTTTCAAGCTTCTAAGACCTTCCAATTTCAAGTTATGAAGGAAAAGTGAAGACGCGTTTACTTTTCACATTTCATGACAGTTGGCTGAGACGGCCAAAACATGCACTCGTGGAAACTTTTTTCAAAATCCACTTTGGGCTTGTAAGATGTTGTAAAGTGACTTTCTGTCACAATGGAGTACATGCACCTCAACACCCAACTTCATGAACACCACATCAGAGTGAATGATGCGACTGAACCGCGTGCGCTGGAGCCACCAGTGAGCGGCCAGTAGCTCATTGAGGCCCCTTGTGTTGTATGCGCTTGGTTTCAAGCTTTTAAGACCTTCCAATTTCAAGCTATGAAGGAAAAGTGAAGACGCGTTTACTTTTCATATTTCATGACAGTTGGCTGAGACGGCCAAAACATGCACTCGTGGAAACTTTTTTCAAAATCCACTTTGGGCTTGTAAGATGTTGTAAAGTGACTTTCTGTCACAATGCAGTACATGCACCTCAACACCCAACTTCATGAACACCACATCAGAGTGAATGATGCGACTGAACCGCGTGCGCTGGAGCCACCAGTGAGCGGCCAGTAGCTCATTGAGGCCCCTTGTGTTGTATGCGCTTGGTTTCAAGCTTCTAAGACCTTCCAATTTCAAGCTATGAAGGAAAAGTGAAGACGCGTTTACTTTTCATATTTCATGACAGTTGGCTGAGACGGCCAAAACATGCACTCGTGGAAACTTTTTTCAAAATCCACTTTGGGCTTGTAAGATGTTGTAAAGTGACTTTCTGTCACAATGGAGTACATGCACCTCAACACCCAACTTCATGAACACCACATCAGAGTGAATGATGCGACTGAACCGCGTGCGCTGGAGCCACCAGTGAGCGGCCAGTAGCTCATTGAGGCCCCTTGTGTTGTATGCGCTTGGTTTCAAGCTTTTAAGACCTTCCAATTTCAAGCTATGAAGGAAAAGTGAAGACGCGTTTACTTTTCATATTTCATGACAGTTGGCTGAGACGGCCAAAACATGCACTCGTGGAAACTTTTTTCAAAATCCACTTTGGGCTTGTAAGATGTTTAAAAGTGACTTTCTGTCACAATGGAGTACATGCACCTCAACACCCAACTTCATGAACACCACATCAGAGTGAATGATGCGACTGAACCGCGTGCGCTGGAGCCACCAGTGAGCGGCCAGTAGCTCATTGAGGCCCCTTGTATTGTATGCGCTTGGTTTCAAGCTTCTAAGACCTTCCAATTTCAAGTTATGAAGGAAAAGTGAAGACGCGTTTACTTTTCACATTTCATGACAGTTGGCTGAGACGGCCAAAACATGCACTCGTGGAAACTTTTTTCAAAATCCACTTTGGGCTTGTAAGATGTTGTAAAGTGACTTTCTGTCACAATGCAGTACATGCACCTCAACACCCAACTTCATGAACACCACATCAGAGTGAATGATGCGACTGAACCGCGTGCGCTGGAGCCACCAGTGAGCGGCCAGTAGCTCATTGAGGCCCCTTGTGTTGTATGCGCTTGGTTTCAAGCTTCTAAGACCTTCCAATTTCAAGTTATGAAGGAAAAGTGAAGACGCGTTTACTTTTCACATTTCATGACAGTTGGCTGAGACGGCCAAAACATGCACTCGTGGAAACTTTTTTCAAAATCCACTTTGGGCTTGTAAGATGTTGTAAAGTGACTTTCTGTCACAATGGAGTACATGCACCTCAACACCCAACTTCATGAACACCACATCAGAGTGAATGATGCGACTGAACCGCGTGCGCTGGAGCCACCAGTGAGCGGCCAGTAGCTCATTGAGGCCCCTTGTGTTGTATGCGCTTGGTTTCAAGCTTTTAAGACCTTCCAATTTCAAGCTATGAAGGAAAAGTGAAGACGCGTTTACTTTTCATATTTCATGACAGTTGGCTGAGACGGCCAAAACATGCACTCGTGGAAACTTTTTTCAAAATCCACTTTGGGCTTGTAAGATGTTGTAAAGTGACTTTCTGTCACAATGCAGTACATGCACCTCAACACCCAACTTCATGAACACCACATCAGAGTGAATGATGCGACTGAACCGCGTGCGCTGGAGCCACCAGTGAGCGGCCAGTAGCTCATTGAGGCCCCTTGTGTTGTATGCGCTTGGTTTCAAGCTTCTAAGACCTTCCAATTTCAAGCTATGAAGGAAAAGTGAAGACGCGTTTACTTTTCATATTTCATGACAGTTGGCTGAGACGGCCAAAACATGCACTCGTGGAAACTTTTTTCAAAATCCACTTTGGGCTTGTAAGATGTTGTAAAGTGACTTTCTGTCACAATGGAGTACATGCACCTCAACACCCAACTTCATGAACACCACATCAGAGTGAATGATGCGACTGAACCGCGTGCGCTGGAGCCACCAGTGAGCGGCCAGTAGCTCATTGAGGCCCCTTGTGTTGTATGCGCTTGGTTTCAAGCTTCTAAGACCTTCCAATTTCAAGTTATGAAGGAAAAGTGAAGACGCGTTTACTTTTCACATTTCATGACAGTTGGCTGAGACGGCCAAAACATGCACTCGTGGAAACTTTTTTCAAAATCCACTTTGGGCTTGTAAGATGTTGTAAAGTGACTTTCTGTCACAATGGAGTACATGCACCTCAACACCCAACTTCATGAACACCACATCAGAGTGAATGATGCGACTGAACCGCGTGCGCTGGAGCCACCAGTGAGCGGCCAGTAGCTCATTGAGGCCCCTTGTGTTGTATGCGCTTGGTTTCAAGCTTCTAAGACCTTCCAATTTCAAGCTATGAAGGAAAAGTGAAGACGCGTTTACTTTTCATATTTCATGACAGTTGGCTGAGACGGCCAAAACATGCACTCGTGGAAACTTTTTTCAAAATCCACTTTGGGCTTGTAAGATGTTGTAAAGTGACTTTCTGTCACAATGGAGTACATGCACCTCAACACCCAACTTCATGAACACCACATCAGAGTGAATGATGCGACTGAACCGCGTGCGCTGGAGCCACCAGTGAGCGGCCAGTAGCTCATTGAGGCCCCTTGTGTTGTATGCGCTTGGTTTCAAGCTTCTAAGACCTTCCAATTTCAAGTTATGAAGGAAAAGTGAAGACGCGTTTACTTTTCACATTTCATGACAGTTGGCTGAGACGGCCAAAACATGCACTCGTGGAAACTTTTTTCAAAATCCACTTTGGGCTTGTAAGATGTTGTAAAGTGACTTTCTGTCACAATGGAGTACATGCACCTCAACACCCAACTTCATGAACACCACATCAGAGTGAATGATGCGACTGAACCGCGTGCGCTGGAGCCACCAGTGAGCGGCCAGTAGCTCATTGAGGCCCCTTGTGTTGTATGCGCTTGGTTTCAAGCTTCTAAGACCTTCCAATTTCAAGTTATGAAGGAAAAGTGAAGACGCGTTTACTTTTCACATTTCATGACAGTTGGCTGAGACGGCCAAAACATGCACTCGTGGAAACTTTTTTCAAAATCCACTTTGGGCTTGTAAGATGTTGTAAAGTGACTTTCTGTCACAATGGAGTACATGCACCTCAACACCCAACTTCATGAACACCACATCAGAGTGAATGATGCGACTGAACCGCGTGCGCTGGAGCCACCAGTGAGCGGCCAGTAGCTCATTGAGGCCCCTTGTGTTGTATGCGCTTGGTTTCAAGCTTTTAAGACCTTCCAATTTCAAGTTATGAAGGAAAAGTGAAGACGCGTTTACTTTTCACATTTCATGACAGTTGGCTGAGACGGCCAAAACATGCACTCGTGGAAACTTTTTTCAAAATCCACTTTGGGCTTGTAAGATGTTGTAAAGTGACTTTCTGTCACAATGGAGTACATGCACCTCAACACCCAACTTCATGAACACCACATCAGAGTGAATGATGCGACTGAACCGCGTGCGCTGGAGCCACCAGTGAGCGGCCAGTAGCTCATTGAGGCCCCTTGTGTTGTATGCGCTTGGTTTCAAGCTTCTAAGACCTTCCAATTTCAAGTTATGAAGGAAAAGTGAAGACGCGTTTACTTTTCACATTTCATGACAGTTGGCTGAGACGGCCAAAACATGCACTCGTGGAAACTTTTTTCAAAATCCACTTTGGGCTTGTAAGATGTTGTAAAGTGACTTTCTGTCACAATGCAGTACATGCACCTCAACACCCAACTTCATGAACACCACATCAGAGTGAATGATGCGACTGAACCGCGTGCGCTGGAGCCACCAGTGAGCGGCCAGTAGCTCATTGAGGCCCCTTGTGTTGTATGCGCTTGGTTTCAAGCTTCTAAGACCTTCCAATTTCAAGTTATGAAGGAAAAGTGAAGACGCGTTTACTTTTCACATTTCATGACAGTTGGCTGAGACGGCCAAAACATGCACTCGTGGAAACTTTTTTCAAAATCCACTTTGGGCTTGTAAGATGTTGTAAAGTGACTTTCTGTCACAATGGAGTACATGCACCTCAACACCCAACTTCATGAACACCACATCAGAGTGAATGATGCGACTGAACCGCGTGCGCTGGAGCCACCAGTGAGCGGCCAGTAGCTCATTGAGGCCCCTTGTGTTGTATGCGCTTGGTTTCAAGCTTTTAAGACCTTCCAATTTCAAGCTATGAAGGAAAAGTGAAGACGCGTTTACTTTTCATATTTCATGACAGTTGGCTGAGACGGCCAAAACATGCACTCGTGGAAACTTTTTTCAAAATCCACTTTGGGCTTGTAAGATGTTGTAAAGTGACTTTCTGTCACAATGCAGTACATGCACCTCAACACCCAACTTCATGAACACCACATCAGAGTGAATGATGCGACTGAACCGCGTGCGCTGGAGCCACCAGTGAGCGGCCAGTAGCTCATTGAGGCCCCTTGTGTTGTATGCGCTTGGTTTCAAGCTTTTAAGACCTTCCAATTTCAAGCTATGAAGGAAAAGTGAAGACGCGTTTACTTTTCATATTTCATGACAGTTGGCTGAGACGGCCAAAACATGCACTCGTGGAAACTTTTTTCAAAATCCACTTTGGGCTTGTAAGATGTTGTAAAGTGACTTTCTGTCACAATGGAGTACATGCACCTCAACACCCAACTTCATGAACACCACATCAGAGTGAATGATGCGACTGAACCGCGTGCGCTGGAGCCACCAGTGAGCGGCCAGTAGCTCATTGAGGCCCCTTGTGTTGTATGCGCTTGGTTTCAAGCTTCTAAGACCTTCCAATTTCAAGTTATGAAGGAAAAGTGAAGACGCGTTTACTTTTCACATTTCATGACAGTTGGCTGAGACGGCCAAAACATGCACTCGAGGAAACTTTTTTCAAAATCCACTTTGGGCTTGTAAGATGTTGTAAAGTGACTTTCTGTCACAATGCAGTACATGCACCTCAACACCCAACTTCATGAACACCACATCAGAGTGAATGATGCGACTGAACCGCGTGCGCTGGAGCCACCAGTGAGCGGCCAGTAGCTCATTGAGGCCCCTTGTGTTGTATGCGCTTGGTTTCAAGCTTCTAAGACCTTCCAATTTCAAGTTATGAAGGAAAAGTGAAGACGCGTTTACTTTTCACATTTCATGACAGTTGGCTGAGACGGCCAAAACATGCACTCGTGGAAACTTTTTTCAAAATCCACTTTGGGCTTGTAAGATGTTGTAAAGTGACTTTCTGTCACAATGCAGTACATGCACCTCAACACCCAACTTCATGAACACCACATCAGAGTGAATGATGCGACTGAACCGCGTGCGCTGGAGCCACCAGTGAGCGGCCAGTAGCTCATTGAGGCCCCTTGTGTTGTATGCGCTTGGTTTCAAGCTTCTAAGACCTTCCAATTTCAAGTTATGAAGGAAAAGTGAAGACGCGTTTACTTTTCACATTTCATGACAGTTGGCTGAGACGGCCAAAACATGCACTCGTGGAAACTTTTTTCAAAATCCACTTTGGGCTTGTAAGATGTTGTAAAGTGACTTTCTGTCACAATGGAGTACATGCACCTCAACACCCAACTTCATGAACACCACATCAGAGTGAATGATGCGACTGAACCGCGTGCGCTGGAGCCACCAGTGAGCGGCCAGTAGCTCATTGAGGCCCCTTGTGTTGTATGCGCTTGGTTTCAAGCTTCTAAGACCTTCCAATTTCAAGTTATGAAGGAAAAGTGAAGACGCGTTTACTTTTCACATTTCATGACAGTTGGCTGAGACGGCCAAAACATGCACTCGTGGAAACTTTTTTCAAAATCCACTTTGGGCTTGTAAGATGTTGTAAAGTGACTTTCTGTCACAATGGAGTACATGCACCTCAACACCCAACTTCATGAACACCACATCAGAGTGAATGATGCGACTGAACCGCGTGCGCTGGAGCCACCAGTGAGCGGCCAGTAGCTCATTGAGGCCCCTTGTGTTGTATGCGCTTG
The DNA here is from genome assembly GCF_963854185.1 of Sardina pilchardus. Classification (NCBI taxonomy): domain Eukaryota; kingdom Metazoa; phylum Chordata; class Actinopteri; order Clupeiformes; family Clupeidae; genus Sardina; species Sardina pilchardus. The sequence goes on from NW_026910927.1 coordinate 337,947, forward strand.
GTTTCAAGCTTTTAAGACCTTCCAATTTCAAGCTATGAAGGAAAAGTGAAGACGCGTTTACTTTTCATATTTCATGACAGTTGGCTGAGACGGCCAAAACATGCACTCGTGGAAACTTTTTTCAAAATCCACTTTGGGCTTGTAAGATGTTGTAAAGTGACTTTCTGTCACAATGCAGTACATGCACCTCAACACCCAACTTCATGAACACCACATCAGAGTGAATGATGCGACTGAACCGCGTGCGCTGGAGCCACCAGTGAGCGGCCAGTAGCTCATTGAGGCCCCTTGTGTTGTATGCGCTTGGTTTCAAGCTTTTAAGACCTTCCAATTTCAAGCTATGAAGGAAAAGTGAAGACGCGTTTACTTTTCATATTTCATGACAGTTGGCTGAGACGGCCAAAACATGCACTCGTGGAAACTTTTTTCAAAATCCACTTTGGGCTTGTAAGATGTTGTAAAGTGACTTTCTGTCACAATGCAGTACATGCACCTCAACACCCAACTTCATGAACACCACATCAGAGTGAATGATGCGACTGAACCGCGTGCGCTGGAGCCACCAGTGAGCGGCCAGTAGCTCATTGAGGCCCCTTGTGTTGTATGCGCTTGGTTTCAAGCTTCTAAGACCTTCCAATTTCAAGCTATGAAGGAAAAGTGAAGACGCGTTTACTTTTCATATTTCATGACAGTTGGCTGAGACGGCCAAAACATGCACTCGTGGAAACTTTTTTCAAAATCCACTTTGGGCTTGTAAGATGTTGTAAAGTGACTTTCTGTCACAATGGAGTACATGCACCTCAACACCCAACTTCATGAACACCACATCAGAGTGAATGATGCGACTGAACCGCGTGCGCTGGAGCCACCAGTGAGCGGCCAGTAGCTCATTGAGGCCCCTTGTGTTGTATGCGCTTGGTTTCAAGCTTCTAAGACCTTCCAATTTCAAGTTATGAAGGAAAAGTGAAGACGCGTTTACTTTTCACATTTCATGACAGTTGGCTGAGACGGCCAAAACATGCACTCGTGGAAACTTTTTTCAAAATCCACTTTGGGCTTGTAAGATGTTGTAAAGTGACTTTCTGTCACAATGCAGTACATGCACCTCAACACCCAACTTCATGAACACCACATCAGAGTGAATGATGCGACTGAACCGCGTGCGCTGGAGCCACCAGTGAGCGGCCAGTAGCTCATTGAGGCCCCTTGTGTTGTATGCGCTTGGTTTCAAGCTTCTAAGACCTTCCAATTTCAAGTTATGAAGGAAAAGTGAAGACGCGTTTACTTTTCACATTTCATGACAGTTGGCTGAGACGGCCAAAACATGCACTCGTGGAAACTTTTTTCAAAATCCACTTTGGGCTTGTAAGATGTTGTAAAGTGACTTTCTGTCACAATGCAGTACATGCACCTCAACACCCAACTTCATGAACACCACATCAGAGTGAATGATGCGACTGAACCGCGTGCGCTGGAGCCACCAGTGAGCGGCCAGTAGCTCATTGAGGCCCCTTGTGTTGTATGCGCTTGGTTTCAAGCTTCTAAGACCTTCCAATTTCAAGTTATGAAGGAAAAGTGAAGACGCGTTTACTTTTCACATTTCATGACAGTTGGCTGAGACGGCCAAAACATGCACTCGTGGAAACTTTTTTCAAAATCCACTTTGGGCTTGTAAGATGTTGTAAAGTGACTTTCTGTCACAATGGAGTACATGCACCTCAACACCCAACTTCATGAACACCACATCAGAGTGAATGATGCGACTGAACCGCGTGCGCTGGAGCCACCAGTGAGCGGCCAGTAGCTCATTGAGGCCCCTTGTGTTGTATGCGCTTGGTTTCAAGCTTCTAAGACCTTCCAATTTCAAGTTATGAAGGAAAAGTGAAGACGCGTTTACTTTTCACATTTCATGACAGTTGGCTGAGACGGCCAAAACATGCACTCGTGGAAACTTTTTTCAAAATCCACTTTGGGCTTGTAAGATGTTGTAAAGTGACTTTCTGTCACAATGGAGTACATGCACCTCAACACCCAACTTCATGAACACCACATCAGAGTGAATGATGCGACTGAACCGCGTGCGCTGGAGCCACCAGTGAGCGGCCAGTAGCTCATTGAGGCCCCTTGTGTTGTATGCGCTTGGTTTCAAGCTTTTAAGACCTTCCAATTTCAAGCTATGAAGGAAAAGTGAAGACGCGTTTACTTTTCATATTTCATGACAGTTGGCTGAGACGGCCAAAACATGCACTCGTGGAAACTTTTTTCAAAATCCACTTTGGGCTTGTAAGATGTTGTAAAGTGACTTTCTGTCACAATGCAGTACATGCACCTCAACACCCAACTTCATGAACACCACATCAGAGTGAATGATGCGACTGAACCGCGTGCGCTGGAGCCACCAGTGAGCGGCCAGTAGCTCATTGAGGCCCCTTGTGTTGTATGCGCTTGGTTTCAAGCTTTTAAGACCTTCCAATTTCAAGCTATGAAGGAAAAGTGAAGACGCGTTTACTTTTCATATTTCATGACAGTTGGCTGAGACGGCCAAAACATGCACTCGTGGAAACTTTTTTCAAAATCCACTTTGGGCTTGTAAGATGTTGTAAAGTGACTTTCTGTCACAATGCAGTACATGCACCTCAACACCCAACTTCATGAACACCACATCAGAGTGAATGATGCGACTGAACCGCGTGCGCTGGAGCCACCAGTGAGCGGCCAGTAGCTCATTGAGGCCCCTTGTGTTGTATGCGCTTGGTTTCAAGCTTCTAAGACCTTCCAATTTCAAGCTATGAAGGAAAAGTGAAGACGCGTTTACTTTTCATATTTCATGACAGTTGGCTGAGACGGCCAAAACATGCACTCGTGGAAACTTTTTTCAAAATCCACTTTGGGCTTGTAAGATGTTGTAAAGTGACTTTCTGTCACAATGGAGTACATGCACCTCAACACCCAACTTCATGAACACCACATCAGAGTGAATGATGCGACTGAACCGCGTGCGCTGGAGCCACCAGTGAGCGGCCAGTAGCTCATTGAGGCCCCTTGTGTTGTATGCGCTTGGTTTCAAGCTTCTAAGACCTTCCAATTTCAAGTTATGAAGGAAAAGTGAAGACGCGTTTACTTTTCACATTTCATGACAGTTGGCTGAGACGGCCAAAACATGCACTCGTGGAAACTTTTTTCAAAATCCACTTTGGGCTTGTAAGATGTTGTAAAGTGACTTTCTGTCACAATGCAGTACATGCACCTCAACACCCAACTTCATGAACACCACATCAGAGTGAATGATGCGACTGAACCGCGTGCGCTGGAGCCACCAGTGAGCGGCCAGTAGCTCATTGAGGCCCCTTGTGTTGTATGCGCTTGGTTTCAAGCTTTTAAGACCTTCCAATTTCAAGCTATGAAGGAAAAGTGAAGACGCGTTTACTTTTCATATTTCATGACAGTTGGCTGAGACGGCCAAAACATGCACTCGTGGAAACTTTTTTCAAAATCCACTTTGGGCTTGTAAGATGTTGTAAAGTGACTTTCTGTCACAATGGAGTACATGCACCTCAACACCCAACTTCATGAACACCACATCAGAGTGAATGATGCGACTGAACCGCGTGCGCTGGAGCCACCAGTGAGCGGCCAGTAGCTCATTGAGGCCCCTTGTATTGTATGCGCTTGGTTTCAAGCTTCTAAGACCTTCCAATTTCAAGTTATGAAGGAAAAGTGAAGACGCGTTTACTTTTCACATTTCATGACAGTTGGCTGAGACGGCCAAAACATGCACTCGTGGAAACTTTTTTCAAAATCCACTTTGGGCTTGTAAGATGTTGTAAAGTGACTTTCTGTCACAATGCAGTACATGCACCTCAACACCCAACTTCATGAACACCACATCAGAGTGAATGATGCGACTGAACCGCGTGCGCTGGAGCCACCAGTGAGCGGCCAGTAGCTCATTGAGGCCCCTTGTGTTGTATGCGCTTGGTTTCAAGCTTCTAAGACCTTCCAATTTCAAGTTATGAAGGAAAAGTGAAGACGCGTTTACTTTTCACATTTCATGACAGTTGGCTGAGACGGCCAAAACATGCACTCGTGGAAACTTTTTTCAAAATCCACTTTGGGCTTGTAAGATGTTGTAAAGTGACTTTCTGTCACAATGGAGTACATGCACCTCAACACCCAACTTCATGAACACCACATCAGAGTGAATGATGCGACTGAACCGCGTGCGCTGGAGCCACCAGTGAGCGGCCAGTAGCTCATTGAGGCCCCTTGTGTTGTATGCGCTTGGTTTCAAGCTTTTAAGACCTTCCAATTTCAAGCTATGAAGGAAAAGTGAAGACGCGTTTACTTTTCATATTTCATGACAGTTGGCTGAGACGGCCAAAACATGCACTCGTGGAAACTTTTTTCAAAATCCACTTTGGGCTTGTAAGATGTTGTAAAGTGACTTTCTGTCACAATGCAGTACATGCACCTCAACACCCAACTTCATGAACACCACATCAGAGTGAATGATGCGACTGAACCGCGTGCGCTGGAGCCACCAGTGAGCGGCCAGTAGCTCATTGAGGCCCCTTGTGTTGTATGCGCTTGGTTTCAAGCTTCTAAGACCTTCCAATTTCAAGCTATGAAGGAAAAGTGAAGACGCGTTTACTTTTCATATTTCATGACAGTTGGCTGAGACGGCCAAAACATGCACTCGTGGAAACTTTTTTCAAAATCCACTTTGGGCTTGTAAGATGTTGTAAAGTGACTTTCTGTCACAATGGAGTACATGCACCTCAACACCCAACTTCATGAACACCACATCAGAGTGAATGATGCGACTGAACCGCGTGCGCTGGAGCCACCAGTGAGCGGCCAGTAGCTCATTGAGGCCCCTTGTGTTGTATGCGCTTGGTTTCAAGCTTCTAAGACCTTCCAATTTCAAGTTATGAAGGAAAAGTGAAGACGCGTTTACTTTTCACATTTCATGACAGTTGGCTGAGACGGCCAAAACATGCACTCGTGGAAACTTTTTTCAAAATCCACTTTGGGCTTGTAAGATGTTGTAAAGTGACTTTCTGTCACAATGGAGTACATGCACCTCAACACCCAACTTCATGAACACCACATCAGAGTGAATGATGCGACTGAACCGCGTGCGCTGGAGCCACCAGTGAGCGGCCAGTAGCTCATTGAGGCCCCTTGTGTTGTATGCGCTTGGTTTCAAGCTTCTAAGACCTTCCAATTTCAAGCTATGAAGGAAAAGTGAAGACGCGTTTACTTTTCATATTTCATGACAGTTGGCTGAGACGGCCAAAACATGCACTCGTGGAAACTTTTTTCAAAATCCACTTTGGGCTTGTAAGATGTTGTAAAGTGACTTTCTGTCACAATGGAGTACATGCACCTCAACACCCAACTTCATGAACACCACATCAGAGTGAATGATGCGACTGAACCGCGTGCGCTGGAGCCACCAGTGAGCGGCCAGTAGCTCATTGAGGCCCCTTGTGTTGTATGCGCTTGGTTTCAAGCTTCTAAGACCTTCCAATTTCAAGTTATGAAGGAAAAGTGAAGACGCGTTTACTTTTCACATTTCATGACAGTTGGCTGAGACGGCCAAAACATGCACTCGTGGAAACTTTTTTCAAAATCCACTTTGGGCTTGTAAGATGTTGTAAAGTGACTTTCTGTCACAATGGAGTACATGCACCTCAACACCCAACTTCATGAACACCACATCAGAGTGAATGATGCGACTGAACCGCGTGCGCTGGAGCCACCAGTGAGCGGCCAGTAGCTCATTGAGGCCCCTTGTGTTGTATGCGCTTGGTTTCAAGCTTTTAAGACCTTCCAATTTCAAGCTATGAAGGAAAAGTGAAGACGCGTTTACTTTTCATATTTCATGACAGTTGGCTGAGACGGCCAAAACATGCACTCGTGGAAACTTTTTTCAAAATCCACTTTGGGCTTGTAAGATGTTTAAAAGTGACTTTCTGTCACAATGGAGTACATGCACCTCAACACCCAACTTCATGAACACCACATCAGAGTGAATGATGCGACTGAACCGCGTGCGCTGGAGCCACCAGTGAGCGGCCAGTAGCTCATTGAGGCCCCTTGTATTGTATGCGCTTGGTTTCAAGCTTCTAAGACCTTCCAATTTCAAGTTATGAAGGAAAAGTGAAGACGCGTTTACTTTTCACATTTCATGACAGTTGGCTGAGACGGCCAAAACATGCACTCGTGGAAACTTTTTTCAAAATCCACTTTGGGCTTGTAAGATGTTGTAAAGTGACTTTCTGTCACAATGCAGTACATGCACCTCAACACCCAACTTCATGAACACCACATCAGAGTGAATGATGCGACTGAACCGCGTGCGCTGGAGCCACCAGTGAGCGGCCAGTAGCTCATTGAGGCCCCTTGTGTTGTATGCGCTTGGTTTCAAGCTTCTAAGACCTTCCAATTTCAAGTTATGAAGGAAAAGTGAAGACGCGTTTACTTTTCACATTTCATGACAGTTGGCTGAGACGGCCAAAACATGCACTCGTGGAAACTTTTTTCAAAATCCACTTTGGGCTTGTAAGATGTTGTAAAGTGACTTTCTGTCACAATGGAGTACATGCACCTCAACACCCAACTTCATGAACACCACATCAGAGTGAATGATGCGACTGAACCGCGTGCGCTGGAGCCACCAGTGAGCGGCCAGTAGCTCATTGAGGCCCCTTGTGTTGTATGCGCTTGGTTTCAAGCTTTTAAGACCTTCCAATTTCAAGCTATGAAGGAAAAGTGAAGACGCGTTTACTTTTCATATTTCATGACAGTTGGCTGAGACGGCCAAAACATGCACTCGTGGAAACTTTTTTCAAAATCCACTTTGGGCTTGTAAGATGTTGTAAAGTGACTTTCTGTCACAATGGAGTACATGCACCTCAACACCCAACTTCATGAACACCACATCAGAGTGAATGATGCGACTGAACCGCGTGCGCTGGAGCCACCAGTGAGCGGCCAGTAGCTCATTGAGGCCCCTTGTATTGTATGCGCTTGGTTTCAAGCTTCTAAGACCTTCCAATTTCAAGTTATGAAGGAAAAGTGAAGACGCGTTTACTTTTCACATTTCATGACAGTTGGCTGAGACGGCCAAAACATGCACTCGTGGAAACTTTTTTCAAAATCCACTTTGGGCTTGTAAGATGTTGTAAAGTGACTTTCTGTCACAATGCAGTACATGCACCTCAACACCCAACTTCATGAACACCACATCAGAGTGAATGATGCGACTGAACCGCGTGCGCTGGAGCCACCAGTGAGCGGCCAGTAGCTCATTGAGGCCCCTTGTGTTGTATGCGCTTGGTTTCAAGCTTCTAAGACCTTCCAATTTCAAGTTATGAAGGAAAAGTGAAGACGCGTTTACTTTTCACATTTCATGACAGTTGGCTGAGACGGCCAAAACATGCACTCGTGGAAACTTTTTTCAAAATCCACTTTGGGCTTGTAAGATGTTGTAAAGTGACTTTCTGTCACAATGGAGTACATGCACCTCAACACCCAACTTCATGAACACCACATCAGAGTGAATGATGCGACTGAACCGCGTGCGCTGGAGCCACCAGTGAGCGGCCAGTAGCTCATTGAGGCCCCTTGTGTTGTATGCGCTTGGTTTCAAGCTTTTAAGACCTTCCAATTTCAAGCTATGAAGGAAAAGTGAAGACGCGTTTACTTTTCATATTTCATGACAGTTGGCTGAGACGGCCAAAACATGCACTCGTGGAAACTTTTTTCAAAATCCACTTTGGGCTTGTAAGATGTTGTAAAGTGACTTTCTGTCACAATGGAGTACATGCACCTCAACACCCAACTTCATGAACACCACATCAGAGTGAATGATGCGACTGAACCGCGTGCGCTGGAGCCACCAGTGAGCGGCCAGTAGCTCATTGAGGCCCCTTGTATTGTATGCGCTTGGTTTCAAGCTTCTAAGACCTTCCAATTTCAAGTTATGAAGGAAAAGTGAAGACGCGTTTACTTTTCACATTTCATGACAGTTGGCTGAGACGGCCAAAACATGCACTCGTGGAAACTTTTTTCAAAATCCACTTTGGGCTTGTAAGATGTTGTAAAGTGACTTTCTGTCACAATGCAGTACATGCACCTCAACACCCAACTTCATGAACACCACATCAGAGTGAATGATGCGACTGAACCGCGTGCGCTGGAGCCACCAGTGAGCGGCCAGTAGCTCATTGAGGCCCCTTGTGTTGTATGCGCTTGGTTTCAAGCTTTTAAGACCTTCCAATTTCAAGCTATGAAGGAAAAGTGAAGACGCGTTTACTTTTCATATTTCATGACAGTTGGCTGAGACGGCCAAAACATGCACTCGTGGAAACTTTTTTCAAAATCCACTTTGGGCTTGTAAGATGTTGTAAAGTGACTTTCTGTCACAATGGAGTACATGCACCTCAACACCCAACTTCATGAACACCACATCAGAGTGAATGATGCGACTGAACCGCGTGCGCTGGAGCCACCAGTGAGCGGCCAGTAGCTCATTGAGGCCCCTTGTGTTGTATGCGCTTGGTTTCAAGCTTCTAAGACCTTCCAATTTCAAGTTATGAAGGAAAAGTGAAGACGCGTTTACTTTTCACATTTCATGACAGTTGGCTGAGACGGCCAAAACATGCACTCGTGGAAACTTTTTTCAAAATCCACTTTGGGCTTGTAAGATGTTGTAAAGTGACTTTCTGTCACAATGCAGTACATGCACCTCAACACCCAACTTCATGAACACCACATCAGAGTGAATGATGCGACTGAACCGCGTGCGCTGGAGCCACCAGTGAGCGGCCAGTAGCTCATTGAGGCCCCTTGTGTTGTATGCGCTTGGTTTCAAGCTTCTAAGACCTTCCAATTTCAAGTTATGAAGGAAAAGTGAAGACGCGTTTACTTTTCACATTTCATGACAGTTGGCTGAGACGGCCAAAACATGCACTCGTGGAAACTTTTTTCAAAATCCACTTTGGGCTTGTAAGATGTTGTAAAGTGACTTTCTGTCACAATGGAGTACATGCACCTCAACACCCAACTTCATGAACACCACATCAGAGTGAATGATGCGACTGAACCGCGTGCGCTGGAGCCACCAGTGAGCGGCCAGTAGCTCATTGAGGCCCCTTGTGTTGTATGCGCTTGGTTTCAAGCTTCTAAGACCTTCCAATTTCAAGTTATGAAGGAAAAGTGAAGACGCGTTTACTTTTCACATTTCATGACAGTTGGCTGAGACGGCCAAAACATGCACTCGTGGAAACTTTTTTCAAAATCCACTTTGGGCTTGTAAGATGTTGTAAAGTGACTTTCTGTCACAATGCAGTACATGCACCTCAACACCCAACTTCATGAACACCACATCAGAGTGAATGATGCGACTGAACCGCGTGCGCTGGAGCCACCAGTGAGCGGCCAGTAGCTCATTGAGGCCCCTTGTGTTGTATGCGCTTGGTTTCAAGCTTCTAAGACCTTCCAATTTCAAGCTATGAAGGAAAAGTGAAGACGCGTTTACTTTTCATATTTCATGACAGTTGGCTGAGACGGCCAAAACATGCACTCGTGGAAACTTTTTTCAAAATCCACTTTGGGCTTGTAAGATGTTGTAAAGTGACTTTCTGTCACAATGCAGTACATGCACCTCAACACCCAACTTCATGAACACCACATCAGAGTGAATGATGCGACTGAACCGTGTGCGCTGGAGCCACCAGTGAGCGGCCAGTAGCTCATTGAGGCCCCTTGTGTTGTATGCGCTTGGTTTCAAGCTTCTAAGACCTTCCAATTTCAAGCTATGAAGGAAAAGTGAAGACGCGTTTACTTTTCATATTTCATGACAGTTGGCTGAGACGGCCAAAACATGCACTCGTGGAAACTTTTTTCAAAATCCACTTTGGGCTTGTAAGATGTTGTAAAGTGACTTTCTGTCACAATGGAGTACATGCACCTCAACACCCAACTTCATGAACACCACATCAGAGTGAATGATGCGACTGAACCGCGTGCGCTGGAGCCACCAGTGAGCGGCCAGTAGCTCATTGAGGCCCCTTGTGTTGTATGCGCTTGGTTTCAAGCTTCTAAGACCTTCCAATTTCAAGTTATGAAGGAAAAGTGAAGACGCGTTTACTTTTCACATTTCATGACAGTTGGCTGAGACGGCCAAAACATGCACTCGTGGAAACTTTTTTCAAAATCCACTTTGGGCTTGTAAGATGTTGTAAAGTGACTTTCTGTCACAATGCAGTACATGCACCTCAACACCCAACTTCATGAACACCACATCAGAGTGAATGATGCGACTGAACCGCGTGCGCTGGAGCCACCAGTGAGCGGCCAGTAGCTCATTGAGGCCCCTTGTGTTGTATGCGCTTGGTTTCAAGCTTCTAAGACCTTCCAATTTCAAGCTATGAAGGAAAAGTGAAGACGCGTTTACTTTTCATATTTCATGACAGTTGGCTGAGACGGCCAAAACATGCACTCGTGGAAACTTTTTTCAAAATCCACTTTGGGCTTGTAAGATGTTGTAAAGTGACTTTCTGTCACAATGGAGTACATGCACCTCAACACCCAACTTCATGAACACCACATCAGAGTGAATGATGCGACTGAACCGCGTGCGCTGGAGCCACCAGTGAGCGGCCAGTAGCTCATTGAGGCCCCTTGTGTTGTATGCGCTTGGTTTCAAGCTTCTAAGACCTTCCAATTTCAAGTTATGAAGGAAAAGTGAAGACGCGTTTACTTTTCACATTTCATGACAGTTGGCTGAGACGGCCAAAACATGCACTCGTGGAAACTTTTTTCAAAATCCACTTTGGGCTTGTAAGATGTTGTAAAGTGACTTTCTGTCACAATGCAGTACATGCACCTCAACACCCAACTTCATGAACACCACATCAGAGTGAATGATGCGACTGAACCGCGTGCGCTGGAGCCACCAGTGAGCGGCCAGTAGCTCATTGAGGCCCCTTGTGTTGTATGCGCTTGGTTTCAAGCTTCTAAGACCTTCCAATTTCAAGTTATGAAGGAAAAGTGAAGACGCGTTTACTTTTCACATTTCATGACAGTTGGCTGAGACGGCCAAAACATGCACTCGTGGAAACTTTTTTCAAAATCCACTTTGGGCTTGTAAGATGTTGTAAAGTGACTTTCTGTCACAATGGAGTACATGCACCTCAACACCCAACTTCATGAACACCACATCAGAGTGAATGATGCGACTGAACCGCGTGCGCTGGAGCCACCAGTGAGCGGCCAGTAGCTCATTGAGGCCCCTTGTGTTGTATGCGCTTGGTTTCAAGCTTCTAAGACCTTCCAATTTCAAGTTATGAAGGAAAAGTGAAGACGCGTTTACTTTTCACATTTCATGACAGTTGGCTGAGACGGCCAAAACATGCACTCGTGGAAACTTTTTTCAAAATCCACTTTGGGCTTGTAAGATGTTGTAAAGTGACTTTCTGTCACAATGCAGTACATGCACCTCAACACCCAACTTCATGAACACCACATCAGAGTGAATGATGCGACTGAACCGCGTGCGCTGGAGCCACCAGTGAGCGGCCAGTAGCTCATTGAGGCCCCTTGTGTTGTATGCGCTTGGTTTCAAGCTTCTAAGACCTTCCAATTTCAAGTTATGAAGGAAAAGTGAAGACGCGTTTACTTTTCACATTTCATGACAGTTGGCTGAGACGGCCAAAACATGCACTCGTGGAAACTTTTTTCAAAATCCACTTTGGGCTTGTAAGATGTTGTAAAGTGACTTTCTGTCACAATGCAGTACATGCACCTCAACACCCAACTTCATGAACACCACATCAGAGTGAATGATGCGACTGAACCGCGTGCGCTGGAGCCACCAGTGAGCGGCCAGTAGCTCATTGAGGCCCCTTGTGTTGTATGCGCTTGGTTTCAAGCTTCTAAGACCTTCCAATTTCAAGTTATGAAGGAAAAGTGAAGACGCGTTTACTTTTCACATTTCATGACAGTTGGCTGAGACGGCCAAAACATGCACTCGTGGAAACTTTTTTCAAAATCCACTTTGGGCTTGTAAGATGTTGTAAAGTGACTTTCTGTCACAATGGAGTACATGCACCTCAACACCCAACTTCATGAACACCACATCAGAGTGAATGATGCGACTGAACCGCGTGCGCTGGAGCCACCAGTGAGCGGCCAGTAGCTCATTGAGGCCCCTTGTGTTGTATGCGCTTGGTTTCAAGCTTCTAAGACCTTCCAATTTCAAGTTATGAAGGAAAAGTGAAGACGCGTTTACTTTTCACATTTCATGACAGTTGGCTGAGACGGCCAAAACATGCACTCGTGGAAACTTTTTTCAAAATCCACTTTGGGCTTGTAAGATGTTGTAAAGTGACTTTCTGTCACAATGGAGTACATGCACCTCAACACCCAACTTCATGAACACCACATCAGAGTGAATGATGCGACTGAACCGCGTGCGCTGGAGCCACCAGTGAGCGGCCAGTAGCTCATTGAGGCCCCTTGTGTTGTATGCGCTTGGTTTCAAGCTTTTAAGACCTTCCAATTTCAAGCTATGAAGGAAAAGTGAAGACGCGTTTACTTTTCATATTTCATGACAGTTGGCTGAGACGGCCAAAACATGCACTCGTGGAAACTTTTTTCAAAATCCACTTTGGGCTTGTAAGATGTTGTAAAGTGACTTTCTGTCACAATGCAGTACATGCACCTCAACACCCAACTTCATGAACACCACATCAGAGTGAATGATGCGACTGAACCGCGTGCGCTGGAGCCACCAGTGAGCGGCCAGTAGCTCATTGAGGCCCCTTGTGTTGTATGCGCTTGGTTTCAAGCTTTTAAGACCTTCCAATTTCAAGTTATGAAGGAAAAGTGAAGACGCGTTTACTTTTCACATTTCATGACAGTTGGCTGAGACGGCCAAAACATGCACTCGTGGAAACTTTTTTCAAAATCCACTTTGGGCTTGTAAGATGTTGTAAAGTGACTTTCTGTCACAATGGAGTACATGCACCTCAACACCCAACTTCATGAACACCACATCAGAGTGAATGATGCGACTGAACCGCGTGCGCTGGAGCCACCAGTGAGCGGCCAGTAGCTCATTGAGGCCCCTTGTGTTGTATGCGCTTGGTTTCAAGCTTCTAAGACCTTCCAATTTCAAGTTATGAAGGAAAAGTGAAGACGCGTTTACTTTTCACATTTCATGACAGTTGGCTGAGACGGCCAAAACATGCACTCGTGGAAACTTTTTTCAAAATCCACTTTGGGCTTGTAAGATGTTGTAAAGTGACTTTCTGTCACAATGCAGTACATGCACCTCAACACCCAACTTCATGAACACCACATCAGAGTGAATGATGCGACTGAACCGCGTGCGCTGGAGCCACCAGTGAGCGGCCAGTAGCTCATTGAGGCCCCTTGTGTTGTATGCGCTTGGTTTCAAGCTTCTAAGACCTTCCAATTTCAAGTTATGAAGGAAAAGTGAAGACGCGTTTACTTTTCACATTTCATGACAGTTGGCTGAGACGGCCAAAACATGCACTCGTGGAAACTTTTTTCAAAATCCACTTTGGGCTTGTAAGATGTTGTAAAGTGACTTTCTGTCACAATGGAGTACATGCACCTCAACACCCAACTTCATGAACACCACATCAGAGTGAATGATGCGACTGAACCGCGTGCGCTGGAGCCACCAGTGAGCGGCCAGTAGCTCATTGAGGCCCCTTGTGTTGTATGCGCTTGGTTTCAAGCTTTTAAGACCTTCCAATTTCAAGCTATGAAGGAAAAGTGAAGACGCGTTTACTTTTCATATTTCATGACAGTTGGCTGAGACGGCCAAAACATGCACTCGTGGAAACTTTTTTCAAAATCCACTTTGGGCTTGTAAGATGTTGTAAAGTGACTTTCTGTCACAATGCAGTACATGCACCTCAACACCCAACTTCATGAACACCACATCAGAGTGAATGATGCGACTGAACCGCGTGCGCTGGAGCCACCAGTGAGCGGCCAGTAGCTCATTGAGGCCCCTTGTGTTGTATGCGCTTGGTTTCAAGCTTTTAAGACCTTCCAATTTCAAGCTATGAAGGAAAAGTGAAGACGCGTTTACTTTTCATATTTCATGACAGTTGGCTGAGACGGCCAAAACATGCACTCGTGGAAACTTTTTTCAAAATCCACTTTGGGCTTGTAAGATGTTGTAAAGTGACTTTCTGTCACAATGGAGTACATGCACCTCAACACCCAACTTCATGAACACCACATCAGAGTGAATGATGCGACTGAACCGCGTGCGCTGGAGCCACCAGTGAGCGGCCAGTAGCTCATTGAGGCCCCTTGTGTTGTATGCGCTTGGTTTCAAGCTTCTAAGACCTTCCAATTTCAAGTTATGAAGGAAAAGTGAAGACGCGTTTACTTTTCACATTTCATGACAGTTGGCTGAGACGGCCAAAACATGCACTCGTGGAAACTTTTTTCAAAATCCACTTTGGGCTTGTAAGATGTTGTAAAGTGACTTTCTGTCACAATGCAGTACATGCACCTCAACACCCAACTTCATGAACACCACATCAGAGTGAATGATGCGACTGAACCGCGTGCGCTGGAGCCACCAGTGAGCGGCCAGTAGCTCATTGAGGCCCCTTGTGTTGTATGCGCTTGGTTTCAAGCTTCTAAGACCTTCCAATTTCAAGTTATGAAGGAAAAGTGAAGACGCGTTTACTTTTCACATTTCATGACAGTTGGCTGAGACGGCCAAAACATGCACTCGTGGAAACTTTTTTCAAAATCCACTTTGGGCTTGTAAGATGTTGTAAAGTGACTTTCTGTCACAATGCAGTACATGCACCTCAACACCCAACTTCATGAACACCACATCAGAGTGAATGATGCGACTGAACCGCGTGCGCTGGAGCCACCAGTGAGCGGCCAGTAGCTCATTGAGGCCCCTTGTGTTGTATGCGCTTGGTTTCAAGCTTCTAAGACCTTCCAATTTCAAGTTATGAAGGAAAAGTGAAGACGCGTTTACTTTTCACATTTCATGACAGTTGGCTGAGACGGCCAAAACATGCACTCGTGGAAACTTTTTTCAAAATCCACTTTGGGCTTGTAAGATGTTGTAAAGTGACTTTCTGTCACAATGCAGTACATGCACCTCAACACCCAACTTCATGAACACCACATCAGAGTGAATGATGCGACTGAACCGCGTGCGCTGGAGCCACCAGTGAGCGGCCAGTAGCTCATTGAGGCCCCTTGTGTTGTATGCGCTTGGTTTCAAGCTTCTAAGACCTTCCAATTTCAAGTTATGAAGGAAAAGTGAAGACGCGTTTACTTTTCACATTTCATGACAGTTGGCTGAGACGGCCAAAACATGCACTCGTGGAAACTTTTTTCAAAATCCACTTTGGGCTTGTAAGATGTTGTAAAGTGACTTTCTGTCACAATGGAGTACATGCACCTCAACACCCAACTTCATGAACACCACATCAGAGTGAATGATGCGACTGAACCGCGTGCGCTGGAGCCACCAGTGAGCGGCCAGTAGCTCATTGAGGCCCCTTGTGTTGTATGCGCTTGGTTTCAAGCTTCTAAGACCTTCCAATTTCAAGTTATGAAGGAAAAGTGAAGACGCGTTTACTTTTCACATTTCATGACAGTTGGCTGAGACGGCCAAAACATGCACTCGTGGAAACTTTTTTCAAAATCCACTTTGGGCTTGTAAGATGTTGTAAAGTGACTTTCTGTCACAATGGAGTACATGCACCTCAACACCCAACTTCATGAACACCACATCAGAGTGAATGATGCGACTGAACCGCGTGCGCTGGAGCCACCAGTGAGCGGCCAGTAGCTCATTGAGGCCCCTTGTGTTGTATGCGCTTGGTTTCAAGCTTCTAAGACCTTCCAATTTCAAGTTATGAAGGAAAAGTGAAGACGCGTTTACTTTTCACATTTCATGACAGTTGGCTGAGACGGCCAAAACATGCACTCGTGGAAACTTTTTTCAAAATCCACTTTGGGCTTGTAAGATGTTGTAAAGTGACTTTCTGTCACAATGGAGTACATGCACCTCAACACCCAACTTCATGAACACCACATCAGAGTGAATGATGCGACTGAACCGCGTGCGCTGGAGCCACCAGTGAGCGGCCAGTAGCTCATTGAGGCCCCTTGTGTTGTATGCGCTTGGTTTCAAGCTTCTAAGACCTTCCAATTTCAAGCTATGAAGGAAAAGTGAAGACGCGTTTACTTTTCATATTTCATGACAGTTGGCTGAGACGGCCAAAACATGCACTCGTGGAAACTTTTTTCAAAATCCACTTTGGGCTTGTAAGATGTTGTAAAGTGACTTTCTGTCACAATGCAGTACATGCACCTCAACACCCAACTTCATGAACACCACATCAGAGTGAATGATGCGACTGAACCGCGTGCGCTGGAGCCACCAGTGAGCGGCCAGTAGCTCATTGAGGCCCCTTGTGTTGTATGCGCTTGGTTTCAAGCTTTTAAGACCTTCCAATTTCAAGCTATGAAGGAAAAGTGAAGACGCGTTTACTTTTCATATTTCATGACAGTTGGCTGAGACGGCCAAAACATGCACTCGTGGAAACTTTTTTCAAAATCCACTTTGGGCTTGTAAGATGTTGTAAAGTGACTTTCTGTCACAATGCAGTACATGCACCTCAACACCCAACTTCATGAACACCACATCAGAGTGAATGATGCGACTGAACCGCGTGCGCTGGAGCCACCAGTGAGCGGCCAGTAGCTCATTGAGGCCCCTTGTGTTGTATGCGCTTGGTTTCAAGCTTCTAAGACCTTCCAATTTCAAGCTATGAAGGAAAAGTGAAGACGCGTTTACTTTTCATATTTCATGACAGTTGGCTGAGACGGCCAAAACATGCACTCGTGGAAACTTTTTTCAAAATCCACTTTGGGCTTGTAAGATGTTGTAAAGTGACTTTCTGTCACAATGGAGTACATGCACCTCAACACCCAACTTCATGAACACCACATCAGAGTGAATGATGCGACTGAACCGCGTGCGCTGGAGCCACCAGTGAGCGGCCAGTAGCTCATTGAGGCCCCTTGTGTTGTATGCGCTTGGTTTCAAGCTTCTAAGACCTTCCAATTTCAAGTTATGAAGGAAAAGTGAAGACGCGTTTACTTTTCACATTTCATGACAGTTGGCTGAGACGGCCAAAACATGCACTCGTGGAAACTTTTTTCAAAATCCACTTTGGGCTTGTAAGATGTTGTAAAGTGACTTTCTGTCACAATGCAGTACATGCACCTCAACACCCAACTTCATGAACACCACATCAGAGTGAATGATGCGACTGAACCGCGTGCGCTGGAGCCACCAGTGAGCGGCCAGTAGCTCATTGAGGCCCCTTGTGTTGTATGCGCTTGGTTTCAAGCTTCTAAGACCTTCCAATTTCAAGCTATGAAGGAAAAGTGAAGACGCGTTTACTTTTCATATTTCATGACAGTTGGCTGAGACGGCCAAAACATGCACTCGTGGAAACTTTTTTCAAAATCCACTTTGGGCTTGTAAGATGTTGTAAAGTGACTTTCTGTCACAATGGAGTACATGCACCTCAACACCCAACTTCATGAACACCACATCAGAGTGAATGATGCGACTGAACCGCGTGCGCTGGAGCCACCAGTGAGCGGCCAGTAGCTCATTGAGGCCCCTTGTGTTGTATGCGCTTGGTTTCAAGCTTCTAAGACCTTCCAATTTCAAGTTATGAAGGAAAAGTGAAGACGCGTTTACTTTTCACATTTCATGACAGTTGGCTGAGACGGCCAAAACATGCACTCGTGGAAACTTTTTTCAAAATCCACTTTGGGCTTGTAAGATGTTGTAAAGTGACTTTCTGTCACAATGGAGTACATGCATCTCAACACCCAACTTCATGAACACCACATCAGAGTGAATGATGCGACTGAACCGCGTGCGCTGGAGCCACCAGTGAGCGGCCAGTAGCTCATTGAGGCCCCTTGTGTTGTATGCGCTTGGTTTCAAGCTTCTAAGACCTTCCAATTTCAAGCTATGAAGGAAAAGTGAAGACGCGTTTACTTTTCATATTTCATGACAGTTGGCTGAGACGGCCAAAACATGCACTCGTGGAAACTTTTTTCAAAATCCACTTTGGGCTTGTAAGATGTTGTAAAGTGACTTTCTGTCACAATGGAGTACATGCACCTCAACACCCAACTTCATGAACACCACATCAGAGTGAATGATGCGACTGAACCGCGTGCGCTGGAGCCACCAGTGAGCGGCCAGTAGCTCATTGAGGCCCCTTGTGTTGTATGCGCTTGGTTTCAAGCTTCTAAGACCTTCCAATTTCAAGTTATGAAGGAAAAGTGAAGACGCGTTTACTTTTCACATTTCATGACAGTTGGCTGAGACGGCCGAAACATGCACTCGTGGAAACTTTTTTCAAAATCCACTTTGGGCTTGTAAGATGTTGTAAAGTGACTTTCTGTCACAATGCAGTACATGCACCTCAACACCCAACTTCATGAACACCACATCAGAGTGAATGATGCGACTGAACCGCGTGCGCTGGAGCCACCAGTGAGCGGCCAGTAGCTCATTGAGGCCCCTTGTGTTGTATGCGCTTGGTTTCAAGCTTCTAAGACCTTCCAATTTCAAGCTATGAAGGAAAAGTGAAGACGCGTTTACTTTTCATATTTCATGACAGTTGGCTGAGACGGCCAAAACATGCACTCGTGGAAACTTTTTTCAAAATCCACTTTGGGCTTGTAAGATGTTGTAAAGTGACTTTCTGTCACAATGGAGTACATGCACCTCAACACCCAACTTCATGAACACCACATCAGAGTGAATGATGCGACTGAACCGCGTGCGCTGGAGCCACCAGTGAGCGGCCAGTAGCTCATTGAGGCCCCTTGTGTTGTATGCGCTTGGTTTCAAGCTTCTAAGACCTTCCAATTTCAAGTTATGAAGGAAAAGTGAAGACGCGTTTACTTTTCACATTTCATGACAGTTGGCTGAGACGGCCAAAACATGCACTCGTGGAAACTTTTTTCAAAATCCACTTTGGGCTTGTAAGATGTTGTAAAGTGACTTTCTGTCACAATGGAGTACATGCACCTCAACACCCAACTTCATGAACACCACATCAGAGTGAATGATGCGACTGAACCGCGTGCGCTGGAGCCACCAGTGAGCGGCCAGTAGCTCATTGAGGCCCCTTGTGTTGTATGCGCTTGGTTTCAAGCTTTTAAGACCTTCCAATTTCAAGCTATGAAGGAAAAGTGAAGACGCGTTTACTTTTCATATTTCATGACAGTTGGCTGAGACGGCCAAAACATGCACTCGTGGAAACTTTTTTCAAAATCCACTTTGGGCTTGTAAGATGTTGTAAAGTGACTTTCTGTCACAATGCAGTACATGCACCTCAACACCCAACTTCATGAACACCACATCAGAGTGAATGATGCGACTGAACCGCGTGCGCTGGAGCCACCAGTGAGCGGCCAGTAGCTCATTGAGGCCCCTTGTGTTGTATGCGCTTGGTTTCAAGCTTTTAAGACCTTCCAATTTCAAGTTATGAAGGAAAAGTGAAGACGCGTTTACTTTTCACATTTCATGACAGTTGGCTGAGACGGCCAAAACATGCACTCGTGGAAACTTTTTTCAAAATCCACTTTGGGCTTGTAAGATGTTGTAAAGTGACTTTCTGTCACAATGGAGTACATGCACCTCAACACCCAACTTCATGAACACCACATCAGAGTGAATGATGCGACTGAACCGCGTGCGCTGGAGCCACCAGTGAGCGGCCAGTAGCTCATTGAGGCCCCTTGTGTTGTATGCGCTTGGTTTCAAGCTTCTAAGACCTTCCAATTTCAAGTTATGAAGGAAAAGTGAAGACGCGTTTACTTTTCACATTTCATGACAGTTGGCTGAGACGGCCAAAACATGCACTCGTGGAAACTTTTTTCAAAATCCACTTTGGGCTTGTAAGATGTTGTAAAGTGACTTTCTGTCACAATGCAGTACATGCACCTCAACACCCAACTTCATGAACACCACATCAGAGTGAATGATGCGACTGAACCGCGTGCGCTGGAGCCACCAGTGAGCGGCCAGTAGCTCATTGAGGCCCCTTGTGTTGTATGCGCTTGGTTTCAAGCTTCTAAGACCTTCCAATTTCAAGTTATGAAGGAAAAGTGAAGACGCGTTTACTTTTCACATTTCATGACAGTTGGCTGAGACGGCCAAAACATGCACTCGTGGAAACTTTTTTCAAAATCCACTTTGGGCTTGTAAGATGTTGTAAAGTGACTTTCTGTCACAATGGAGTACATGCACCTCAACACCCAACTTCATGAACACCACATCAGAGTGAATGATGCGACTGAACCGCGTGCGCTGGAGCCACCAGTGAGCGGCCAGTAGCTCATTGAGGCCCCTTGTGTTGTATGCGCTTGGTTTCAAGCTTTTAAGACCTTCCAATTTCAAGCTATGAAGGAAAAGTGAAGACGCGTTTACTTTTCATATTTCATGACAGTTGGCTGAGACGGCCAAAACATGCACTCGTGGAAACTTTTTTCAAAATCCACTTTGGGCTTGTAAGATGTTGTAAAGTGACTTTCTGTCACAATGCAGTACATGCACCTCAACACCCAACTTCATGAACACCACATCAGAGTGAATGATGCGACTGAACCGCGTGCGCTGGAGCCACCAGTGAGCGGCCAGTAGCTCATTGAGGCCCCTTGTGTTGTATGCGCTTGGTTTCAAGCTTTTAAGACCTTCCAATTTCAAGCTATGAAGGAAAAGTGAAGACGCGTTTACTTTTCATATTTCATGACAGTTGGCTGAGACGGCCAAAACATGCACTCGTGGAAACTTTTTTCAAAATCCACTTTGGGCTTGTAAGATGTTGTAAAGTGACTTTCTGTCACAATGGAGTACATGCACCTCAACACCCAACTTCATGAACACCACATCAGAGTGAATGATGCGACTGAACCGCGTGCGCTGGAGCCACCAGTGAGCGGCCAGTAGCTCATTGAGGCCCCTTGTGTTGTATGCGCTTGGTTTCAAGCTTCTAAGACCTTCCAATTTCAAGTTATGAAGGAAAAGTGAAGACGCGTTTACTTTTCACATTTCATGACAGTTGGCTGAGACGGCCAAAACATGCACTCGTGGAAACTTTTTTCAAAATCCACTTTGGGCTTGTAAGATGTTGTAAAGTGACTTTCTGTCACAATGCAGTACATGCACCTCAACACCCAACTTCATGAACACCACATCAGAGTGAATGATGCGACTGAACCGCGTGCGCTGGAGCCACCAGTGAGCGGCCAGTAGCTCATTGAGGCCCCTTGTGTTGTATGCGCTTGGTTTCAAGCTTCTAAGACCTTCCAATTTCAAGTTATGAAGGAAAAGTGAAGACGCGTTTACTTTTCACATTTCATGACAGTTGGCTGAGACGGCCAAAACATGCACTCGTGGAAACTTTTTTCAAAATCCACTTTGGGCTTGTAAGATGTTGTAAAGTGACTTTCTGTCACAATGCAGTACATGCACCTCAACACCCAACTTCATGAACACCACATCAGAGTGAATGATGCGACTGAACCGCGTGCGCTGGAGCCACCAGTGAGCGGCCAGTAGCTCATTGAGGCCCCTTGTGTTGTATGCGCTTGGTTTCAAGCTTCTAAGACCTTCCAATTTCAAGTTATGAAGGAAAAGTGAAGACGCGTTTACTTTTCACATTTCATGACAGTTGGCTGAGACGGCCAAAACATGCACTCGTGGAAACTTTTTTCAAAATCCACTTTGGGCTTGTAAGATGTTGTAAAGTGACTTTCTGTCACAATGCAGTACATGCACCTCAACACCCAACTTCATGAACACCACATCAGAGTGAATGATGCGACTGAACCGCGTGCGCTGGAGCCACCAGTGAGCGGCCAGTAGCTCATTGAGGCCCCTTGTGTTGTATGCGCTTGGTTTCAAGCTTCTAAGACCTTCCAATTTCAAGTTATGAAGGAAAAGTGAAGACGCGTTTACTTTTCACATTTCATGACAGTTGGCTGAGACGGCCAAAACATGCACTCGTGGAAACTTTTTTCAAAATCCACTTTGGGCTTGTAAGATGTTGTAAAGTGACTTTCTGTCACAATGGAGTACATGCACCTCAACACCCAACTTCATGAACACCACATCAGAGTGAATGATGCGACTGAACCGCGTGCGCTGGAGCCACCAGTGAGCGGCCAGTAGCTCATTGAGGCCCCTTGTGTTGTATGCGCTTGGTTTCAAGCTTCTAAGACCTTCCAATTTCAAGTTATGAAGGAAAAGTGAAGACGCGTTTACTTTTCACATTTCATGACAGTTGGCTGAGACGGCCAAAACATGCACTCGTGGAAACTTTTTTCAAAATCCACTTTGGGCTTGTAAGATGTTGTAAAGTGACTTTCTGTCACAATGGAGTACATGCACCTCAACACCCAACTTCATGAACACCACATCAGAGTGAATGATGCGACTGAACCGCGTGCGCTGGAGCCACCAGTGAGCGGCCAGTAGCTCATTGAGGCCCCTTGTGTTGTATGCGCTTGGTTTCAAGCTTCTAAGACCTTCCAATTTCAAGTTATGAAGGAAAAGTGAAGACGCGTTTACTTTTCACATTTCATGACAGTTGGCTGAGACGGCCAAAACATGCACTCGTGGAAACTTTTTTCAAAATCCACTTTGGGCTTGTAAGATGTTGTAAAGTGACTTTCTGTCACAATGGAGTACATGCACCTCAACACCCAACTTCATGAACACCACATCAGAGTGAATGATGCGACTGAACCGCGTGCGCTGGAGCCACCAGTGAGCGGCCAGTAGCTCATTGAGGCCCCTTGTGTTGTATGCGCTTGGTTTCAAGCTTCTAAGACCTTCCAATTTCAAGCTATGAAGGAAAAGTGAAGACGCGTTTACTTTTCATATTTCATGACAGTTGGCTGAGACGGCCAAAACATGCACTCGTGGAAACTTTTTTCAAAATCCACTTTGGGCTTGTAAGATGTTGTAAAGTGACTTTCTGTCACAATGCAGTACATGCACCTCAACACCCAACTTCATGAACACCACATCAGAGTGAATGATGCGACTGAACCGCGTGCGCTGGAGCCACCAGTGAGCGGCCAGTAGCTCATTGAGGCCCCTTGTGTTGTATGCGCTTGGTTTCAAGCTTTTAAGACCTTCCAATTTCAAGCTATGAAGGAAAAGTGAAGACGCGTTTACTTTTCATATTTCATGACAGTTGGCTGAGACGGCCAAAACATGCACTCGTGGAAACTTTTTTCAAAATCCACTTTGGGCTTGTAAGATGTTGTAAAGTGACTTTCTGTCACAATGCAGTACATGCACCTCAACACCCAACTTCATGAACACCACATCAGAGTGAATGATGCGACTGAACCGCGTGCGCTGGAGCCACCAGTGAGCGGCCAGTAGCTCATTGAGGCCCCTTGTGTTGTATGCGCTTGGTTTCAAGCTTCTAAGACCTTCCAATTTCAAGCTATGAAGGAAAAGTGAAGACGCGTTTACTTTTCATATTTCATGACAGTTGGCTGAGACGGCCAAAACATGCACTCGTGGAAACTTTTTTCAAAATCCACTTTGGGCTTGTAAGATGTTGTAAAGTGACTTTCTGTCACAATGGAGTACATGCACCTCAACACCCAACTTCATGAACACCACATCAGAGTGAATGATGCGACTGAACCGCGTGCGCTGGAGCCACCAGTGAGCGGCCAGTAGCTCATTGAGGCCCCTTGTGTTGTATGCGCTTGGTTTCAAGCTTCTAAGACCTTCCAATTTCAAGTTATGAAGGAAAAGTGAAGACGCGTTTACTTTTCACATTTCATGACAGTTGGCTGAGACGGCCAAAACATGCACTCGTGGAAACTTTTTTCAAAATCCACTTTGGGCTTGTAAGATGTTGTAAAGTGACTTTCTGTCACAATGCAGTACATGCACCTCAACACCCAACTTCATGAACACCACATCAGAGTGAATGATGCGACTGAACCGCGTGCGCTGGAGCCACCAGTGAGCGGCCAGTAGCTCATTGAGGCCCCTTGTGTTGTATGCGCTTGGTTTCAAGCTTCTAAGACCTTCCAATTTCAAGCTATGAAGGAAAAGTGAAGACGCGTTTACTTTTCATATTTCATGACAGTTGGCTGAGACGGCCAAAACATGCACTCGTGGAAACTTTTTTCAAAATCCACTTTGGGCTTGTAAGATGTTGTAAAGTGACTTTCTGTCACAATGGAGTACATGCACCTCAACACCCAACTTCATGAACACCACATCAGAGTGAATGATGCGACTGAACCGCGTGCGCTGGAGCCACCAGTGAGCGGCCAGTAGCTCATTGAGGCCCCTTGTGTTGTATGCGCTTGGTTTCAAGCTTCTAAGACCTTCCAATTTCAAGTTATGAAGGAAAAGTGAAGACGCGTTTACTTTTCACATTTCATGACAGTTGGCTGAGACGGCCAAAACATGCACTCGTGGAAACTTTTTTCAAAATCCACTTTGGGCTTGTAAGATGTTGTAAAGTGACTTTCTGTCACAATGGAGTACATGCATCTCAACACCCAACTTCATGAACACCACATCAGAGTGAATGATGCGACTGAACCGCGTGCGCTGGAGCCACCAGTGAGCGGCCAGTAGCTCATTGAGGCCCCTTGTGTTGTATGCGCTTGGTTTCAAGCTTCTAAGACCTTCCAATTTCAAGCTATGAAGGAAAAGTGAAGACGCGTTTACTTTTCATATTTCATGACAGTTGGCTGAGACGGCCAAAACATGCACTCGTGGAAACTTTTTTCAAAATCCACTTTGGGCTTGTAAGATGTTGTAAAGTGACTTTCTGTCACAATGGAGTACATGCACCTCAACACCCAACTTCATGAACACCACATCAGAGTGAATGATGCGACTGAACCGCGTGCGCTGGAGCCACCAGTGAGCGGCCAGTAGCTCATTGAGGCCCCTTGTGTTGTATGCGCTTGGTTTCAAGCTTCTAAGACCTTCCAATTTCAAGTTATGAAGGAAAAGTGAAGACGCGTTTACTTTTCACATTTCATGACAGTTGGCTGAGACGGCCGAAACATGCACTCGTGGAAACTTTTTTCAAAATCCACTTTGGGCTTGTAAGATGTTGTAAAGTGACTTTCTGTCACAATGCAGTACATGCACCTCAACACCCAACTTCATGAACACCACATCAGAGTGAATGATGCGACTGAACCGCGTGCGCTGGAGCCACCAGTGAGCGGCCAGTAGCTCATTGAGGCCCCTTGTGTTGTATGCGCTTGGTTTCAAGCTTCTAAGACCTTCCAATTTCAAGCTATGAAGGAAAAGTGAAGACGCGTTTACTTTTCATATTTCATGACAGTTGGCTGAGACGGCCAAAACATGCACTCGTGGAAACTTTTTTCAAAATCCACTTTGGGCTTGTAAGATGTTGTAAAGTGACTTTCTGTCACAATGGAGTACATGCACCTCAACACCCAACTTCATGAACACCACATCAGAGTGAATGATGCGACTGAACCGCGTGCGCTGGAGCCACCAGTGAGCGGCCAGTAGCTCATTGAGGCCCCTTGTGTTGTATGCGCTTGGTTTCAAGCTTCTAAGACCTTCCAATTTCAAGTTATGAAGGAAAAGTGAAGACGCGTTTACTTTTCACATTTCATGACAGTTGGCTGAGACGGCCAAAACATGCACTCGTGGAAACTTTTTTCAAAATCCACTTTGGGCTTGTAAGATGTTGTAAAGTGACTTTCTGTCACAATGGAGTACATGCATCTCAACACCCAACTTCATGAACACCACATCAGAGTGAATGATGCGACTGAACCGCGTGCGCTGGAGCCACCAGTGAGCGGCCAGTAGCTCATTGAGGCCCCTTGTGTTGTATGCGCTTGGTTTCAAGCTTCTAAGACCTTCCAATTTCAAGCTATGAAGGAAAAGTGAAGACGCGTTTACTTTTCACATTTCATGACAGTTGGCTGAGACGGCCAAAACATGCACTCGTGGAAACCTTTTTCAAAATCCACTTTGGGCTTTTAAGATGTTGTAAAGTGACTTTCTGTCACAATGCAGTACATGCACCTCAACACCCAACTTCATGAACACCACATCAGAGTGAATGATGCGACTGAACCGCGTGCGCTGGAGCCACCAGTGAGCGGCCAGTAGCTCATTGAGGCCCCTTGTGTTGTATGCGCTTGGTTTCAAGCTTCTAAGACCTTCCAATTTCAAGTTATGAAGGAAAAGTGAAGACGCGTTTACTTTTCACATTTCATGACAGTTGGCTGAGACGGCCAAAACATGCACTCGTGGAAACTTTTTTCAAAATCCACTTTGGGCTTGTAAGATGTTGTAAAGTGACTTTCTGTCACAATGGAGTACATGCACCTCAACACCCAACTTCATGAACACCACATCAGAGTGAATGATGCGACTGAACCGCGTGCGCTGGAGCCACCAGTGAGCGGCCAGTAGCTCATTGAGGCCCCTTGTGTTGTATGCGCTTGGTTTCAAGCTTCTAAGACCTTCCAATTTCAAGTTATGAAGGAAAAGTGAAGACGCGTTTACTTTTCACATTTCATGACAGTTGGCTGAGACGGCCAAAACATGCACTCGTGGAAACTTTTTTCAAAATCCACTTTGGGCTTGTAAGATGTTGTAAAGTGACTTTCTGTCACAATGCAGTACATGCACCTCAACACCCAACTTCATGAACACCACATCAGAGTGAATGATGCGACTGAACCGCGTGCGCTGGAGCCACCAGTGAGCGGCCAGTAGCTCATTGAGGCCCCTTGTGTTGTATGCGCTTGGTTTCAAGCTTCTAAGACCTTCCAATTTCAAGTTATGAAGGAAAAGTGAAGACGCGTTTACTTTTCACATTTCATGACAGTTGGCTGAGACGGCCAAAACATGCACTCGTGGAAACTTTTTTCAAAATCCACTTTGGGCTTGTAAGATGTTGTAAAGTGACTTTCTGTCACAATGGAGTACATGCACCTCAACACCCAACTTCATGAACACCACATCAGAGTGAATGATGCGACTGAACCGCGTGCGCTGGAGCCACCAGTGAGCGGCCAGTAGCTCATTGAGGCCCCTTGTGTTGTATGCGCTTGGTTTCAAGCTTTTAAGACCTTCCAATTTCAAGCTATGAAGGAAAAGTGAAGACGCGTTTACTTTTCATATTTCATGACAGTTGGCTGAGACGGCCAAAACATGCACTCGTGGAAACTTTTTTCAAAATCCACTTTGGGCTTGTAAGATGTTGTAAAGTGACTTTCTGTCACAATGGAGTACATGCACCTCAACACCCAACTTCATGAACACCACATCAGAGTGAATGATGCGACTGAACCGCGTGCGCTGGAGCCACCAGTGAGCGGCCAGTAGCTCATTGAGGCCCCTTGTGTTGTATGCGCTTGGTTTCAAGCTTCTAAGACCTTCCAATTTCAAGTTATGAAGGAAAAGTGAAGACGCGTTTACTTTTCACATTTCATGACAGTTGGCTGAGACGGCCAAAACATGCACTCGTGGAAACTTTTTTCAAAATCCACTTTGGGCTTGTAAGATGTTGTAAAGTGACTTTCTGTCACAATGCAGTACATGCACCTCAACACCCAACTTCATGAACACCACATCAGAGTGAATGATGCGACTGAACCGCGTGCGCTGGAGCCACCAGTGAGCGGCCAGTAGCTCATTGAGGCCCCTTGTGTTGTATGCGCTTGGTTTCAAGCTTCTAAGACCTTCCAATTTCAAGTTATGAAGGAAAAGTGAAGACGCGTTTACTTTTCACATTTCATGACAGTTGGCTGAGACGGCCAAAACATGCACTCGTGGAAACTTTTTTCAAAATCCACTTTGGGCTTGTAAGATGTTGTAAAGTGACTTTCTGTCACAATGGAGTACATGCACCTCAACACCCAACTTCATGAACACCACATCAGAGTGAATGATGCGACTGAACCGCGTGCGCTGGAGCCACCAGTGAGCGGCCAGTATCTCATTGAGGCCCCTTGTGTTGTATGCGCTTGGTTTCAAGCTTTTAAGACCTTCCAATTTCAAGCTATGAAGGAAAAGTGAAGACGCGTTTACTTTTCATATTTCATGACAGTTGGCTGAGACGGCCAAAACATGCACTCGTGGAAACTTTTTTCAAAATCCACTTTGGGCTTGTAAGATGTTGTAAAGTGACTTTCTGTCACAATGCAGTACATGCACCTCAACACCCAACTTCATGAACACCACATCAGAGTGAATGATGCGACTGAACCGCGTGCGCTGGAGCCACCAGTGAGCGGCCAGTAGCTCATTGAGGCCCCTTGTGTTGTATGCGCTTGGTTTCAAGCTTTTAAGACCTTCCAATTTCAAGCTATGAAGGAAAAGTGAAGACGCGTTTACTTTTCATATTTCATGACAGTTGGCTGAGACGGCCAAAACATGCACTCGTGGAAACTTTTTTCAAAATCCACTTTGGGCTTGTAAGATGTTGTAAAGTGACTTTCTGTCACAATGCAGTACATGCACCTCAACACCCAACTTCATGAACACCACATCAGAGTGAATGATGCGACTGAACCGCGTGCGCTGGAGCCACCAGTGAGCGGCCAGTAGCTCATTGAGGCCCCTTGTGTTGTATGCGCTTGGTTTCAAGCTTTTAAGACCTTCCAATTTCAAGCTATGAAGGAAAAGTGATGACGCGTTTACTTTTCATATTTCATGACAGTTGGCTGAGACGGCCAAAACATGCACTCGTGGAAACTTTTTTCAAAATCCACTTTGGGCTTGTAAGATGTTGTAAAGTGACTTTCTGTCACAATGCAGTACATGCACCTCAACACCCAACTTCATGAACACCACATCAGAGTGAATGATGCGACTGAACCGCGTGCGCTGGAGCCACCAGTGAGCGGCCAGTAGCTCATTGAGGCCCCTTGTGTTGTATGCGCTTGGTTTCAAGCTTCTAAGACCTTCCAATTTCAAGCTATGAAGGAAAAGTGAAGACGCGTTTACTTTTCATATTTCATGACAGTTGGCTGAGACGGCCAAAACATGCACTCGTGGAAACTTTTTTCAAAATCCACTTTGGGCTTGTAAGATGTTGTAAAGTGACTTTCTGTCACAATGGAGTACATGCACCTCAACACCCAACTTCATGAACACCACATCAGAGTGAATGATGCGACTGAACCGCGTGCGCTGGAGCCACCAGTGAGCGGCCAGTAGCTCATTGAGGCCCCTTGTGTTGTATGCGCTTGGTTTCAAGCTTTTAAGACCTTCCAATTTCAAGCTATGAAGGAAAAGTGAAGACGCGTTTACTTTTCATATTTCATGACAGTTGGCTGAGACGGCCAAAACATGCACTCGTGGAAACTTTTTTCAAAATCCACTTTGGGCTTGTAAGATGTTGTAAAGTGACTTTCTGTCACAATGGAGTACATGCACCTCAACACCCAACTTCATGAACACCACATCAGAGTGAATGATGCGACTGAACCGCGTGCGCTGGAGCCACCAGTGAGCGGCCAGTAGCTCATTGAGGCCCCTTGTGTTGTATGCGCTTGGTTTCAAGCTTCTAAGACCTTCCAATTTCAAGTTATGAAGGAAAAGTGAAGACGCGTTTACTTTTCACATTTCATGACAGTTGGCTGAGACGGCCAAAACATGCACTCGTGGAAACTTTTTTCAAAATCCACTTTGGGCTTGTAAGATGTTGTAAAGTGACTTTCTGTCACAATGCAGTACATGCACCTCAACACCCAACTTCATGAACACCACATCAGAGTGAATGATGCGACTGAACCGCGTGCGCTGGAGCCACCAGTGAGCGGCCAGTAGTTCATTGAGGCCCCTTGTGTTGTATGCGCTTGGTTTCAAGCTTCTAAGACCTTCCAATTTCAAGTTATGAAGGAAAAGTGAAGACGCGTTTACTTTTCACATTTCATGACAGTTGGCTGAGACGGCCAAAACATGCACTCGTGGAAACTTTTTTCAAAATCCACTTTGGGCTTGTAAGATGTTGTAAAGTGACTTTCTGTCACAATGGAGTACATGCACCTCAACACCCAACTTCATGAACACCACATCAGAGTGAATGATGCGACTGAACCGCGTGCGCTGGAGCCACCAGTGAGCGGCCAGTAGCTCATTGAGGCCCCTTGTGTTGTATGCGCTTGGTTTCAAGCTTCTAAGACCTTCCAATTTCAAGCTATGAAGGAAAAGTGAAGACGCGTTTACTTTTCATATTTCATGACAGTTGGCTGAGACGGCCAAAACATGCACTCGTGGAAACTTTTTTCAAAATCCACTTTGGGCTTGTAAGATGTTGTAAAGTGACTTTCTGTCACAATGGAGTACATGCACCTCAACACCCAACTTCATGAACACCACATCAGAGTGAATGATGCGACTGAACCGCGTGCGCTGGAGCCACCAGTGAGCGGCCAGTAGCTCATTGAGGCCCCTTGTGTTGTATGCGCTTGGTTTCAAGCTTTTAAGACCTTCCAATTTCAAGCTATGAAGGAAAAGTGAAGACGCGTTTACTTTTCATATTTCATGACAGTTGGCTGAGACGGCCAAAACATGCACTCGTGGAAACTTTTTTCAAAATCCACTTTGGGCTTGTAAGATGTTGTAAAGTGACTTTCTGTCACAATGCAGTACATGCACCTCAACACCCAACTTCATGAACACCACATCAGAGTGAATGATGCGACTGAACCGCGTGCGCTGGAGCCACCAGTGAGCGGCCAGTAGCTCATTGAGGCCCCTTGTGTTGTATGCGCTTGGTTTCAAGCTTTTAAGACCTTCCAATTTCAAGCTATGAAGGAAAGGTGAAGACGCGTTTACTTTTCATATTTCATGACAGTTGGCTGAGACGGCCAAAACATGCACTCGTGGAAACTTTTTTCAAAATCCACTTTGGGCTTGTAAGATGTTGTAAAGTGACTTTCTGTCACAATGCAGTACATGCACCTCAACACCCAACTTCATGAACACCACATCAGAGTGAATGATGCGACTGAACCGCGTGCGCTGGAGCCACCAGTGAGCGGCCAGTAGCTCATTGAGGCCCCTTGTGTTGTATGCGCTTGGTTTCAAGCTTCTAAGACCTTCCAATTTCAAGTTATGAAGGAAAAGTGAAGACGCGTTTACTTTTCACATTTCATGACAGTTGGCTGAGACGGCCAAAACATGCACTCGTGGAAACTTTTTTCAAAATCCACTTTGGGCTTGTAAGATGTTGTAAAGTGACTTTCTGTCACAATGGAGTACATGCACCTCAACACCCAACTTCATGAACACCACATCAGAGTGAATGATGCGACTGAACCGCGTGCGCTGGAGCCACCAGTGAGCGGCCAGTAGCTCATTGAGGCCCCTTGTGTTGTATGCGCTTGGTTTCAAGCTTTTAAGACCTTCCAATTTCAAGCTATGAAGGAAAAGTGAAGACGCGTTTACTTTTCATATTTCATGACAGTTGGCTGAGACGGCCAAAACATGCACTCGTGGAAACTTTTTTCAAAATCCACTTTGGGCTTGTAAGATGTTGTAAAGTGACTTTCTGTCACAATGGAGTACATGCACCTCAACACCCAACTTCATGAACACCACATCAGAGTGAATGATGCGACTGAACCGCGTGCGCTGGAGCCACCAGTGAGCGGCCATTAGCTCATTGAGGCCCCTTGTGTTGTATGCGCTTGGTTTCAAGCTTCTAAGACCTTCCAATTTCAAGTTATGAAGGAAAAGTGAAGACGCGTTTACTTTTCACATTTCATGACAGTTGGCTGAGACGGCCAAAACATGCACTCGTGGAAACTTTTTTCAAAATCCACTTTGGGCTTGTAAGATGTTGTAAAGTGACTTTCTGTCACAATGCAGTACATGCACCTCAACACCCAACTTCATGAACACCACATCAGAGTGAATGATGCGACTGAACCGCGTGCGCTGGAGCCACCAGTGAGCGGCCAGTAGTTCATTGAGGCCCCTTGTGTTGTATGCGCTTGGTTTCAAGCTTCTAAGACCTTCCAATTTCAAGTTATGAAGGAAAAGTGAAGACGCGTTTACTTTTCACATTTCATGACAGTTGGCTGAGACGGCCAAAACATGCACTCGTGGAAACTTTTTTCAAAATCCACTTTGGGCTTGTAAGATGTTGTAAAGTGACTTTCTGTCACAATGGAGTACATGCACCTCAACACCCAACTTCATGAACACCACATCAGAGTGAATGATGCGACTGAACCGCGTGCGCTGGAGCCACCAGTGAGCGGCCAGTAGCTCATTGAGGCCCCTTGTGTTGTATGCGCTTGGTTTCAAGCTTCTAAGACCTTCCAATTTCAAGCTATGAAGGAAAAGTGAAGACGCGTTTACTTTTCATATTTCATGACAGTTGGCTGAGACGGCCAAAACATGCACTCGTGGAAACTTTTTTCAAAATCCACTTTGGGCTTGTAAGATGTTGTAAAGTGACTTTCTGTCACAATGGAGTACATGCACCTCAACACCCAACTTCATGAACACCACATCAGAGTGAATGATGCGACTGAACCGCGTGCGCTGGAGCCACCAGTGAGCGGCCAGTAGCTCATTGAGGCCCCTTGTGTTGTATGCGCTTGGTTTCAAGCTTCTAAGACCTTCCAATTTCAAGTTATGAAGGAAAAGTGAAGACGCGTTTACTTTTCACATTTCATGACAGTTGGCTGAGACGGCCAAAACATGCACTCGTGGAAACTTTTTTCAAAATCCACTTTGGGCTTGTAAGATGTTGTAAAGTGACTTTCTGTCACAATGCAGTACATGCACCTCAACACCCAACTTCATGAACACCACATCAGAGTGAATGATGCGACTGAACCGCGTGCGCTGGAGCCACCAGTGAGCGGCCAGTAGCTCATTGAGGCCCCTTGTGTTGTATGCGCTTGGTTTCAAGCTTCTAAGACCTTCCAATTTCAAGTTATGAAGGAAAAGTGAAGACGCGTTTACTTTTCACATTTCATGACAGTTGGCTGAGACGGCCAAAACATGCACTCGTGGAAACTTTTTTCAAAATCCACTTTGGGCTTGTAAGATGTTGTAAAGTGACTTTCTGTCACAATGGAGTACATGCACCTCAACACCCAACTTCATGAACACCACATCAGAGTGAATGATGCGACTGAACCGCGTGCGCTGGAGCCACCAGTGAGCGGCCAGTATCTCATTGAGGCCCCTTGTGTTGTATGCGCTTGGTTTCAAGCTTTTAAGACCTTCCAATTTCAAGCTATGAAGGAAAAGTGAAGACGCGTTTACTTTTCATATTTCATGACAGTTGGCTGAGACGGCCAAAACATGCACTCGTGGAAACTTTTTTCAAAATCCACTTTGGGCTTGTAAGATGTTGTAAAGTGACTTTCTGTCACAATGCAGTACATGCACCTCAACACCCAACTTCATGAACACCACATCAGAGTGAATGATGCGACTGAACCGCGTGCGCTGGAGCCACCAGTGAGCGGCCAGTAGCTCATTGAGGCCCCTTGTGTTGTATGCGCTTGGTTTCAAGCTTTTAAGACCTTCCAATTTCAAGCTATGAAGGAAAAGTGAAGACGCGTTTACTTTTCATATTTCATGACAGTTGGCTGAGACGGCCAAAACATGCACTCGTGGAAACTTTTTTCAAAATCCACTTTGGGCTTGTAAGATGTTGTAAAGTGACTTTCTGTCACAATGCAGTACATGCACCTCAACACCCAACTTCATGAACACCACATCAGAGTGAATGATGCGACTGAACCGCGTGCGCTGGAGCCACCAGTGAGCGGCCAGTAGCTCATTGAGGCCCCTTGTGTTGTATGCGCTTGGTTTCAAGCTTTTAAGACCTTCCAATTTCAAGCTATGAAGGAAAAGTGATGACGCGTTTACTTTTCATATTTCATGACAGTTGGCTGAGACGGCCAAAACATGCACTCGTGGAAACTTTTTTCAAAATCCACTTTGGGCTTGTAAGATGTTGTAAAGTGACTTTCTGTCACAATGCAGTACATGCACCTCAACACCCAACTTCATGAACACCACATCAGAGTGAATGATGCGACTGAACCGCGTGCGCTGGAGCCACCAGTGAGCGGCCAGTAGCTCATTGAGGCCCCTTGTGTTGTATGCGCTTGGTTTCAAGCTTCTAAGACCTTCCAATTTCAAGCTATGAAGGAAAAGTGAAGACGCGTTTACTTTTCATATTTCATGACAGTTGGCTGAGACGGCCAAAACATGCACTCGTGGAAACTTTTTTCAAAATCCACTTTGGGCTTGTAAGATGTTGTAAAGTGACTTTCTGTCACAATGGAGTACATGCACCTCAACACCCAACTTCATGAACACCACATCAGAGTGAATGATGCGACTGAACCGCGTGCGCTGGAGCCACCAGTGAGCGGCCAGTAGCTCATTGAGGCCCCTTGTGTTGTATGCGCTTGGTTTCAAGCTTTTAAGACCTTCCAATTTCAAGCTATGAAGGAAAAGTGAAGACGCGTTTACTTTTCATATTTCATGACAGTTGGCTGAGACGGCCAAAACATGCACTCGTGGAAACTTTTTTCAAAATCCACTTTGGGCTTGTAAGATGTTGTAAAGTGACTTTCTGTCACAATGGAGTACATGCACCTCAACACCCAACTTCATGAACACCACATCAGAGTGAATGATGCGACTGAACCGCGTGCGCTGGAGCCACCAGTGAGCGGCCAGTAGCTCATTGAGGCCCCTTGTGTTGTATGCGCTTGGTTTCAAGCTTCTAAGACCTTCCAATTTCAAGTTATGAAGGAAAAGTGAAGACGCGTTTACTTTTCACATTTCATGACAGTTGGCTGAGACGGCCAAAACATGCACTCGTGGAAACTTTTTTCAAAATCCACTTTGGGCTTGTAAGATGTTGTAAAGTGACTTTCTGTCACAATGCAGTACATGCACCTCAACACCCAACTTCATGAACACCACATCAGAGTGAATGATGCGACTGAACCGCGTGCGCTGGAGCCACCAGTGAGCGGCCAGTAGTTCATTGAGGCCCCTTGTGTTGTATGCGCTTGGTTTCAAGCTTCTAAGACCTTCCAATTTCAAGTTATGAAGGAAAAGTGAAGACGCGTTTACTTTTCACATTTCATGACAGTTGGCTGAGACGGCCAAAACATGCACTCGTGGAAACTTTTTTCAAAATCCACTTTGGGCTTGTAAGATGTTGTAAAGTGACTTTCTGTCACAATGGAGTACATGCACCTCAACACCCAACTTCATGAACACCACATCAGAGTGAATGATGCGACTGAACCGCGTGCGCTGGAGCCACCAGTGAGCGGCCAGTAGCTCATTGAGGCCCCTTGTGTTGTATGCGCTTGGTTTCAAGCTTCTAAGACCTTCCAATTTCAAGCTATGAAGGAAAAGTGAAGACGCGTTTACTTTTCATATTTCATGACAGTTGGCTGAGACGGCCAAAACATGCACTCGTGGAAACTTTTTTCAAAATCCACTTTGGGCTTGTAAGATGTTGTAAAGTGACTTTCTGTCACAATGGAGTACATGCACCTCAACACCCAACTTCATGAACACCACATCAGAGTGAATGATGCGACTGAACCGCGTGCGCTGGAGCCACCAGTGAGCGGCCAGTAGCTCATTGAGGCCCCTTGTGTTGTATGCGCTTGGTTTCAAGCTTTTAAGACCTTCCAATTTCAAGCTATGAAGGAAAAGTGAAGACGCGTTTACTTTTCATATTTCATGACAGTTGGCTGAGACGGCCAAAACATGCACTCGTGGAAACTTTTTTCAAAATCCACTTTGGGCTTGTAAGATGTTGTAAAGTGACTTTCTGTCACAATGCAGTACATGCACCTCAACACCCAACTTCATGAACACCACATCAGAGTGAATGATGCGACTGAACCGCGTGCGCTGGAGCCACCAGTGAGCGGCCAGTAGCTCATTGAGGCCCCTTGTGTTGTATGCGCTTGGTTTCAAGCTTTTAAGACCTTCCAATTTCAAGCTATGAAGGAAAGGTGAAGACGCGTTTACTTTTCATATTTCATGACAGTTGGCTGAGACGGCCAAAACATGCACTCGTGGAAACTTTTTTCAAAATCCACTTTGGGCTTGTAAGATGTTGTAAAGTGACTTTCTGTCACAATGCAGTACATGCACCTCAACACCCAACTTCATGAACACCACATCAGAGTGAATGATGCGACTGAACCGCGTGCGCTGGAGCCACCAGTGAGCGGCCAGTAGCTCATTGAGGCCCCTTGTGTTGTATGCGCTTGGTTTCAAGCTTCTAAGACCTTCCAATTTCAAGTTATGAAGGAAAAGTGAAGACGCGTTTACTTTTCACATTTCATGACAGTTGGCTGAGACGGCCAAAACATGCACTCGTGGAAACTTTTTTCAAAATCCACTTTGGGCTTGTAAGATGTTGTAAAGTGACTTTCTGTCACAATGGAGTACATGCACCTCAACACCCAACTTCATGAACACCACATCAGAGTGAATGATGCGACTGAACCGCGTGCGCTGGAGCCACCAGTGAGCGGCCAGTAGCTCATTGAGGCCCCTTGTGTTGTATGCGCTTGGTTTCAAGCTTTTAAGACCTTCCAATTTCAAGCTATGAAGGAAAAGTGAAGACGCGTTTACTTTTCATATTTCATGACAGTTGGCTGAGACGGCCAAAACATGCACTCGTGGAAACTTTTTTCAAAATCCACTTTGGGCTTGTAAGATGTTGTAAAGTGACTTTCTGTCACAATGGAGTACATGCACCTCAACACCCAACTTCATGAACACCACATCAGAGTGAATGATGCGACTGAACCGCGTGCGCTGGAGCCACCAGTGAGCGGCCAGTAGCTCATTGAGGCCCCTTGTGTTGTATGCGCTTGGTTTCAAGCTTCTAAGACCTTCCAATTTCAAGTTATGAAGGAAAAGTGAAGACGCGTTTACTTTTCACATTTCATGACAGTTGGCTGAGACGGCCAAAACATGCACTCGTGGAAACTTTTTTCAAAATCCACTTTGGGCTTGTAAGATGTTGTAAAGTGACTTTCTGTCACAATGCAGTACATGCACCTCAACACCCAACTTCATGAACACCACATCAGAGTGAATGATGCGACTGAACCGCGTGCGCTGGAGCCACCAGTGAGCGGCCAGTAGTTCATTGAGGCCCCTTGTGTTGTATGCGCTTGGTTTCAAGCTTCTAAGACCTTCCAATTTCAAGTTATGAAGGAAAAGTGAAGACGCGTTTACTTTTCACATTTCATGACAGTTGGCTGAGACGGCCAAAACATGCACTCGTGGAAACTTTTTTCAAAATCCACTTTGGGCTTGTAAGATGTTGTAAAGTGACTTTCTGTCACAATGGAGTACATGCACCTCAACACCCAACTTCATGAACACCACATCAGAGTGAATGATGCGACTGAACCGCGTGCGCTGGAGCCACCAGTGAGCGGCCAGTAGCTCATTGAGGCCCCTTGTGTTGTATGCGCTTGGTTTCAAGCTTCTAAGACCTTCCAATTTCAAGCTATGAAGGAAAAGTGAAGACGCGTTTACTTTTCATATTTCATGACAGTTGGCTGAGACGGCCAAAACATGCACTCGTGGAAACTTTTTTCAAAATCCACTTTGGGCTTGTAAGATGTTGTAAAGTGACTTTCTGTCACAATGGAGTACATGCACCTCAACACCCAACTTCATGAACACCACATCAGAGTGAATGATGCGACTGAACCGCGTGTGCTGGAGCCACCAGTGAGCGGCCAGTAGCTCATTGAGGCCCCTTGTGTTGTATGCGCTTGGTTTCAAGCTTTTAAGACCTTCCAATTTCAAGCTATGAAGGAAAAGTGAAGACGCGTTTACTTTTCATATTTCATGACAGTTGGCTGAGACGGCCAAAACATGCACTCGTGGAAACTTTTTTCAAAATCCACTTTGGGCTTGTAAGATGTTGTAAAGTGACTTTCTGTCACAATGCAGTACATGCACCTCAACACCCAACTTCATGAACACCACATCAGAGTGAATGATGCGACTGAACCGCGTGCGCTGGAGCCACCAGTGAGCGGCCAGTAGCTCATTGAGGCCCCTTGTGTTGTATGCGCTTGGTTTCAAGCTTTTAAGACCTTCCAATTTCAAGCTATGAAGGAAAAGTGAAGACGCGTTTACTTTTCATATTTCATGACAGTTGGCTGAGACGGCCAAAACATGCACTCGTGGAAACTTTTTTCAAAATCCACTTTGGGCTTGTAAGATGTTGTAAAGTGACTTTCTGTCACAATGCAGTACATGCACCTCAACACCCAACTTCATGAACACCACATCAGAGTGAATGATGCGACTGAACCGCGTGCGCTGGAGCCACCAGTGAGCGGCCAGTAGCTCATTGAGGCCCCTTGTGTTGTATGCGCTTGGTTTCAAGCTTCTAAGACCTTCCAATTTCAAGTTATGAAGGAAAAGTGAAGACGCGTTTACTTTTCACATTTCATGACAGTTGGCTGAGACGGCCAAAACATGCACTCGTGGAAACTTTTTTCAAAATCCACTTTGGGCTTGTAAGATGTTGTAAAGTGACTTTCTGTCACAATGGAGTACATGCACCTCAACACCCAACTTCATGAACACCACATCAGAGTGAATGATGCGACTGAACCGCGTGCGCTGGAGCCACCAGTGAGCGGCCAGTAGCTCATTGAGGCCCCTTGTGTTGTATGCGCTTGGTTTCAAGCTTTTAAGACCTTCCAATTTCAAGCTATGAAGGAAAAGTGAAGACGCGTTTACTTTTCATATTTCATGACAGTTGGCTGAGACGGCCAAAACATGCACTCGTGGAAACTTTTTTCAAAATCCACTTTGGGCTTGTAAGATGTTGTAAAGTGACTTTCTGTCACAATGCAGTACATGCACCTCAACACCCAACTTCATGAACACCACATCAGAGTGAATGATGCGACTGAACCGCGTGCGCTGGAGCCACCAGTGAGCGGCCAGTAGCTCATTGAGGTCCCTTGTGTTGTATGCGCTTGGTTTCAAGCTTCTAAGACCTTCCAATTTCAAGTTATGAAGGAAAAGTGAAGACGCGTTTACTTTTCACATTTCATGACAGTTGGCTGAGACGGCCAAAACATGCACTCGTGGAAACTTTTTTCAAAATCCACTTTGGGCTTGTAAGATGTTGTAAAGTGACTTTCTGTCACAATGCAGTACATGCACCTCAACACCCAACTTCATGAACACCACATCAGAGTGAATGATGCGACTGAACCGCGTGCGCTGGAGCCACCAGTGAGCGGCCAGTAGCTCATTGAGGCCCCTTGTGTTGTATGCGCTTGGTTTCAAGCTTCTAAGACCTTCCAATTTCAAGTTATGAAGGAAAAGTGAAGACGCGTTTACTTTTCACATTTCATGACAGTTGGCTGAGACGGCCAAAACATGCACTCGTGGAAACTTTTTTCAAAATCCACTTTGGGCTTGTAAGATGTTGTAAAGTGACTTTCTGTCACAATGCAGTACATGCACCTCAACACCCAACTTCATGAACACCACATCAGAGTGAATGATGCGACTGAACCGCGTGCGCTGGAGCCACCAGTGAGCGGCCAGTAGCTCATTGAGGCCCCTTGTGTTGTATGCGCTTGGTTTCAAGCTTCTAAGACCTTCCAATTTCAAGTTATGAAGGAAAAGTGAAGACGCGTTTACTTTTCACATTTCATGACAGTTGGCTGAGACGGCCAAAACATGCACTCGTGGAAACTTTTTTCAAAATCCACTTTGGGCTTGTAAGATGTTGTAAAGTGACTTTCTGTCACAATGGAGTACATGCACCTCAACACCCAACTTCATGAACACCACATCAGAGTGAATGATGCGACTGAACCGCGTGCGCTGGAGCCACCAGTGAGCGGCCAGTAGCTCATTGAGGCCCCTTGTGTTGTATGCGCTTGGTTTCAAGCTTTTAAGACCTTCCAATTTCAAGCTATGAAGGAAAAGTGAAGACGCGTTTACTTTTCATATTTCATGACAGTTGGCTGAGACGGCCAAAACATGCACTCGTGGAAACTTTTTTCAAAATCCACTTTGGGCTTGTAAGATGTTGTAAAGTGACTTTCTGTCACAATGCAGTACATGCACCTCAACACCCAACTTCATGAACACCACATCAGAGTGAATGATGCGACTGAACCGCGTGCGCTGGAGCCACCAGTGAGCGGCCAGTAGCTCATTGAGGTCCCTTGTGTTGTATGCGCTTGGTTTCAAGCTTCTAAGACCTTCCAATTTCAAGTTATGAAGGAAAAGTGAAGACGCGTTTACTTTTCACATTTCATGACAGTTGGCTGAGACGGCCAAAACATGCACTCGTGGAAACTTTTTTCAAAATCCACTTTGGGCTTGTAAGATGTTGTAAAGTGACTTTCTGTCACAATGCAGTACATGCACCTCAACACCCAACTTCATGAACACCACATCAGAGTGAATGATGCGACTGAACCGCGTGCGCTGGAGCCACCAGTGAGCGGCCAGTAGCTCATTGAGGCCCCTTGTGTTGTATGCGCTTGGTTTCAAGCTTCTAAGACCTTCCAATTTCAAGTTATGAAGGAAAAGTGAAGACGCGTTTACTTTTCACATTTCATGACAGTTGGCTGAGACGGCCAAAACATGCACTCGTGGAAACTTTTTTCAAAATCCACTTTGGGCTTGTAAGATGTTGTAAAGTGACTTTCTGTCACAATGCAGTACATGCACCTCAACACCCAACTTCATGAACACCACATCAGAGTGAATGATGCGACTGAACCGCGTGCGCTGGAGCCACCAGTGAGCGGCCAGTAGCTCATTGAGGCCCCTTGTGTTGTATGCGCTTGGTTTCAAGCTTCTAAGACCTTCCAATTTCAAGTTATGAAGGAAAAGTGAAGACGCGTTTACTTTTCACATTTCATGACAGTTGGCTGAGACGGCCAAAACATGCACTCGTGGAAACTTTTTTCAAAATCCACTTTGGGCTTGTAAGATGTTGTAAAGTGACTTTCTGTCACAATGGAGTACATGCACCTCAACACCCAACTTCATGAACACCACATCAGAGTGAATGATGCGACTGAACCGCGTGCGCTGGAGCCACCAGTGAGCGGCCAGTAGCTCATTGAGGCCCCTTGTGTTGTATGCGCTTGGTTTCAAGCTTTTAAGACCTTCCAATTTCAAGCTATGAAGGAAAAGTGAAGATGCGTTTACTTTTCATATTTCATGACAGTTGGCTGAGACGGCCAAAACATGCACTCGTGGAAACTTTTTTCAAAATCCACTTTGGGCTTGTAAGATGTTGTAAAGTGACTTTCTGTCACAATGCAGTACATGCACCTCAACACCCAACTTCATGAACACCACATCAGAGTGAATGATGCGACTGAACCGCGTGCGCTGGAGCCACCAGTGAGCGGCCAGTAGCTCATTGAGGCCCCTTGTGTTGTATGCGCTTGGTTTCAAGCTTTTAAGACCTTCCAATTTCAAGCTATGAAGGAAAAGTGAAGACGCGTTTACTTTTCATATTTCATGACAGTTGGCTGAGACGGCCAAAACATGCACTCGTGGAAACTTTTTTCAAAATCCACTTTGGGCTTGTAAGATGTTGTAAAGTGACTTTCTGTCACAATGCAGTACATGCACCTCAACACCCAACTTCATGAACACCACATCAGAGTGAATGATGCGACTGAACCGCGTGCGCTGGAGCCACCAGTGAGCGGCCAGTAGCTCATTGAGGCCCCTTGTGTTGTATGCGCTTGGTTTCAAGCTTCTAAGACCTTCCAATTTCAAGCTATGAAGGAAAAGTGAAGACGCGTTTACTTTTCATATTTCATGACAGTTGGCTGAGACGGCCAAAACATGCACTCGTGGAAACTTTTTTCAAAATCCACTTTGGGCTTGTAAGATGTTGTAAAGTGACTTTCTGTCACAATGGAGTACATGCACCTCAACACCCAACTTCATGAACACCACATCAGAGTGAATGATGCGACTGAACCGCGTGCGCTGGAGCCACCAGTGAGCGGCCAGTAGCTCATTGAGGCCCCTTGTGTTGTATGCGCTTGGTTTCAAGCTTTTAAGACCTTCCAATTTCAAGCTATGAAGGAAAAGTGAAGACGCGTTTACTTTTCATATTTCATGACAGTTGGCTGAGACGGCCAAAACATGCACTCGTGGAAACTTTTTTCAAAATCCACTTTGGGCTTGTAAGATGTTGTAAAGTGACTTTCTGTCACAATGCAGTACATGCACCTCAACACCCAACTTCATGAACACCACATCAGAGTGAATGATGCGACTGAACCGCGTGCGCTGGAGCCACCAGTGAGCGGCCAGTAGCTCATTGAGGCCCCTTGTGTTGTATGCGCTTGGTTTCAAGCTTCTAAGACCTTCCAATTTCAAGTTATGAAGGAAAAGTGAAGACGCGTTTACTTTTCACATTTCATGACAGTTGGCTGAGACGGCCAAAACATGCACTCGTGGAAACTTTTTTCAAAATCCACTTTGGGCTTGTAAGATGTTGTAAAGTGACTTTCTGTCACAATGCAGTACATGCACCTCAACACCCAACTTCATGAACACCACATCAGAGTGAATGATGCGACTGAACCGCGTGCGCTGGAGCCACCAGTGAGCGGCCAGTAGCTCATTGAGGCCCCTTGTGTTGTATGCGCTTGGTTTCAAGCTTCTAAGACCTTCCAATTTCAAGTTATGAAGGAAAAGTGAAGACGCGTTTACTTTTCACATTTCATGACAGTTGGCTGAGACGGCCAAAACATGCACTCGTGGAAACTTTTTTCAAAATCCACTTTGGGCTTGTAAGATGTTGTAAAGTGACTTTCTGTCACAATGCAGTACATGCACCTCAACACCCAACTTCATGAACACCACATCAGAGTGAATGATGCGACTGAACCGCGTGCGCTGGAGCCACCAGTGAGCGGCCAGTAGCTCATTGAGGCCCCTTGTGTTGTATGCGCTTGGTTTCAAGCTTCTAAGACCTTCCAATTTCAAGTTATGAAGGAAAAGTGAAGACGCGTTTACTTTTCACATTTCATGACAGTTGGCTGAGACGGCCAAAACATGCACTCGTGGAAACTTTTTTCAAAATCCACTTTGGGCTTGTAAGATGTTGTAAAGTGACTTTCTGTCACAATGGAGTACATGCACCTCAACACCCAACTTCATGAACACCACATCAGAGTGAATGATGCGACTGAACCGCGTGCGCTGGAGCCACCAGTGAGCGGCCAGTAGCTCATTGAGGCCCCTTGTGTTGTATGCGCTTGGTTTCAAGCTTTTAAGACCTTCCAATTTCAAGCTATGAAGGAA
The DNA here is from genome assembly GCF_963854185.1 of Sardina pilchardus. Taxonomy (NCBI): domain Eukaryota; kingdom Metazoa; phylum Chordata; class Actinopteri; order Clupeiformes; family Clupeidae; genus Sardina; species Sardina pilchardus. The sequence continues at coordinate 381,442 of NW_026910927.1, forward strand.
AAGTGAAGACGCGTTTACTTTTCATATTTCATGACAGTTGGCTGAGACGGCCAAAACATGCACTCGTGGAAACTTTTTTCAAAATCCACTTTGGGCTTGTAAGATGTTGTAAAGTGACTTTCTGTCACAATGCAGTACATGCACCTCAACACCCAACTTCATGAACACCACATCAGAGTGAATGATGCGACTGAACCGCGTGCGCTGGAGCCACCAGTGAGCGGCCAGTAGCTCATTGAGGCCCCTTGTGTTGTATGCGCTTGGTTTCAAGCTTTTAAGACCTTCCAATTTCAAGCTATGAAGGAAAAGTGAAGACGCGTTTACTTTTCATATTTCATGACAGTTGGCTGAGACGGCCAAAACATGCACTCGTGGAAACTTTTTTCAAAATCCACTTTGGGCTTGTAAGATGTTGTAAAGTGACTTTCTGTCACAATGCAGTACATGCACCTCAACACCCAACTTCATGAACACCACATCAGAGTGAATGATGCGACTGAACCGCGTGCGCTGGAGCCACCAGTGAGCGGCCAGTAGCTCATTGAGGCCCCTTGTGTTGTATGCGCTTGGTTTCAAGCTTCTAAGACCTTCCAATTTCAAGCTATGAAGGAAAAGTGAAGACGCGTTTACTTTTCATATTTCATGACAGTTGGCTGAGACGGCCAAAACATGCACTCGTGGAAACTTTTTTCAAAATCCACTTTGGGCTTGTAAGATGTTGTAAAGTGACTTTCTGTCACAATGGAGTACATGCACCTCAACACCCAACTTCATGAACACCACATCAGAGTGAATGATGCGACTGAACCGCGTGCGCTGGAGCCACCAGTGAGCGGCCAGTAGCTCATTGAGGCCCCTTGTGTTGTATGCGCTTGGTTTCAAGCTTCTAAGACCTTCCAATTTCAAGTTATGAAGGAAAAGTGAAGACGCGTTTACTTTTCACATTTCATGACAGTTGGCTGAGACGGCCAAAACATGCACTCGTGGAAACTTTTTTCAAAATCCACTTTGGGCTTGTAAGATGTTGTAAAGTGACTTTCTGTCACAATGCAGTACATGCACCTCAACACCCAACTTCATGAACACCACATCAGAGTGAATGATGCGACTGAACCGCGTGCGCTGGAGCCACCAGTGAGCGGCCAGTAGCTCATTGAGGCCCCTTGTGTTGTATGCGCTTGGTTTCAAGCTTCTAAGACCTTCCAATTTCAAGTTATGAAGGAAAAGTGAAGACGCGTTTACTTTTCACATTTCATGACAGTTGGCTGAGACGGCCAAAACATGCACTCGTGGAAACTTTTTTCAAAATCCACTTTGGGCTTGTAAGATGTTGTAAAGTGACTTTCTGTCACAATGGAGTACATGCACCTCAACACCCAACTTCATGAACACCACATCAGAGTGAATGATGCGACTGAACCGCGTGCGCTGGAGCCACCAGTGAGCGGCCAGTAGCTCATTGAGGCCCCTTGTGTTGTATGCGCTTGGTTTCAAGCTTTTAAGACCTTCCAATTTCAAGCTATGAAGGAAAAGTGAAGACGCGTTTACTTTTCATATTTCATGACAGTTGGCTGAGACGGCCAAAACATGCACTCGTGGAAACTTTTTTCAAAATCCACTTTGGGCTTGTAAGATGTTGTAAAGTGACTTTCTGTCACAATGCAGTACATGTACCTCAACACCCAACTTCATGAACACCACATCAGAGTGAATGATGCGACTGAACCGCGTGCGCTGGAGCCACCAGTGAGCGGCCAGTAGCTCATTGAGGCCCCTTGTGTTGTATGCGCTTGGTTTCAAGCTTTTAAGACCTTCCAATTTCAAGCTATGAAGGAAAAGTGAAGACGCGTTTACTTTTCATATTTCATGACAGTTGGCTGAGACGGCCAAAACATGCACTCGTGGAAACTTTTTTCAAAATCCACTTTGGGCTTGTAAGATGTTGTAAAGTGACTTTCTGTCACAATGCAGTACATGCACCTCAACACCCAACTTCATGAACACCACATCAGAGTGAATGATGCGACTGAACCGCGTGCGCTGGAGCCACCAGTGAGCGGCCAGTAGCTCATTGAGGCCCCTTGTGTTGTATGCGCTTGGTTTCAAGCTTCTAAGACCTTCCAATTTCAAGCTATGAAGGAAAAGTGAAGACGCGTTTACTTTTCATATTTCATGACAGTTGGCTGAGACGGCCAAAACATGCACTCGTGGAAACTTTTTTCAAAATCCACTTTGGGCTTGTAAGATGTTGTAAAGTGACTTTCTGTCACAATGGAGTACATGCACCTCAACACCCAACTTCATGAACACCACATCAGAGTGAATGATGCGACTGAACCGCGTGCGCTGGAGCCACCAGTGAGCGGCCAGTAGCTCATTGAGGCCCCTTGTGTTGTATGCGCTTGGTTTCAAGCTTTTAAGACCTTCCAATTTCAAGCTATGAAGGAAAAGTGAAGACGCGTTTACTTTTCATATTTCATGACAGTTGGCTGAGACGGCCAAAACATGCACTCGTGGAAACTTTTTTCAAAATCCACTTTGGGCTTGTAAGATGTTGTAAAGTGACTTTCTGTCACAATGCAGTACATGCACCTCAACACCCAACTTCATGAACACCACATCAGAGTGAATGATGCGACTGAACCGCGTGCGCTGGAGCCACCAGTGAGCGGCCAGTAGCTCATTGAGGTCCCTTGTGTTGTATGCGCTTGGTTTCAAGCTTCTAAGACCTTCCAATTTCAAGTTATGAAGGAAAAGTGAAGACGCGTTTACTTTTCACATTTCATGACAGTTGGCTGAGACGGCCAAAACATGCACTCGTGGAAACTTTTTTCAAAATCCACTTTGGGCTTGTAAGATGTTGTAAAGTGACTTTCTGACACAATGCAGTACATGCACCTCAACACCCAACTTCATGAACACCACATCAGAGTGAATGATGCGACTGAACCGCGTGCGCTGGAGCCACCAGTGAGCGGCCAGTAGCTCATTGAGGCCCCTTGTGTTGTATGCGCTTGGTTTCAAGCTTCCAAGACCTTCCAATTTCAAGTTATGAAGGAAAAGTGAAGACGCGTTTACTTTTCACATTTCATGACAGTTGGCTGAGACGGCCAAAACATGCACTCGTGGAAACTTTTTTCAAAATCCACTTTGGGCTTGTAAGATGTTGTAAAGTGACTTTCTGTCACAATGGAGTACATGCACCTCAACACCCAACTTCATGAACACCACATCAGAGTGAATGATGCGACTGAACCGCGTGCGCTGGAGCCACCAGTGAGCGGCCAGTAGCTCATTGAGGCCCCTTGTGTTGTATGCGCTTGGTTTCAAGCTTTTAAGACCTTCCAATTTCAAGCTATGAAGGAAAAGTGAAGACGCGTTTACTTTTCATATTTCATGACAGTTGGCTGAGACGGCCAAAACATGCACTCGTGGAAACTTTTTTCAAAATCCACTTTGGGCTTGTAAGATGTTGTAAAGTGACTTTCTGTCACAATGGAGTACATGCACCTCAACACCCAACTTCATGAACACCACATCAGAGTGAATGATGCGACTGAACCGCGTGCGCTGGAGCCACCAGTGAGCGGCCAGTAGCTCATTGAGGTCCCTTGTGTTGTATGCGCTTGGTTTCAAGCTTCTAAGACCTTCCAATTTCAAGTTATGAAGGAAAAGTGAAGACGCGTTTACTTTTCACATTTCATGACAGTTGGCTGAGACGGCCAAAACATGCACTCGTGGAAACTTTTTTCAAAATCCACTTTGGGCTTGTAAGATGTTGTAAAGTGACTTTCTGTCACAATGCAGTACATGCACCTCAACACCCAACTTCATGAACACCACATCAGAGTGAATGATGCGACTGAACCGCGTGCGCTGGAGCCACCAGTGAGCGGCCAGTAGCTCATTGAGGCCCCTTGTGTTGTATGCGCTTGGTTTCAAGCTTCTAAGACCTTCCAATTTCAAGTTATGAAGGAAAAGTGAAGACGCGTTTACTTTTCACATTTCATGACAGTTGGCTGAGACGGCCAAAACATGCACTCGTGGAAACTTTTTTCAAAATCCACTTTGGGCTTGTAAGATGTTGTAAAGTGACTTTCTGTCACAATGGAGTACATGCACCTCAACACCCAACTTCATGAACACCACATCAGAGTGAATGATGCGACTGAACCGCGTGCGCTGGAGCCACCAGTGAGCGGCCAGTAGCTCATTGAGGCCCCTTGTGTTGTATGCGCTTGGTTTCAAGCTTTTAAGACCTTCCAATTTCAAGCTATGAAGGAAAAGTGAAGACGCGTTTACTTTTCATATTTCATGACAGTTGGCTGAGACGGCCAAAACATGCACTCGTGGAAACTTTTTTCAAAATCCACTTTGGGCTTGTAAGATGTTGTAAAGTGACTTTCTGTCACAATGGAGTACATGCACCTCAACACCCAACTTCATGAACACCACATCAGAGTGAATGATGCGACTGAACCGCGTGCGCTGGAGCCACCAGTGAGCGGCCAGTAGCTCATTGAGGCCCCTTGTGTTGTATGCGCTTGGTTTCAAGCTTCTAAGACCTTCCAATTTCAAGTTATGAAGGAAAAGTGAAGGAGCGTTTACTTTTCACATTTCATGACAGTTGGCTGAGACGGCCAAAACATGCACTCGTGGAAACTTTTTTCAAAATCCACTTTGGGCTTGTAAGATGTTGTAAAGTGACTTTCTGTCACAATGCAGTACATGCACCTCAACACCCAACTTCATGAACACCACATCAGAGTGAATGATGCGACTGAACCGCGTGCGCTGGAGCCACCAGTGAGCGGCCAGTAGCTCATTGAGGCCCCTTGTGTTGTATGCGCTTGGTTTCAAGCTTCTAAGACCTTCCAATTTCAAGTTATGAAGGAAAAGTGAAGACGCGTTTACTTTTCACATTTCATGACAGTTGGCTGAGACGGCCAAAACATGCACTCGTGGAAACTTTTTTCAAAATCCACTTTGGGCTTGTAAGATGTTGTAAAGTGACTTTCTGTCACAATGCAGTACATGCACCTCAACACCCAACTTCATGAACACCACATCAGAGTGAATGATGCGACTGAACCGCGTGCGCTGGAGCCACCAGTGAGCGGCCAGTAGCTCATTGAGGCCCCTTGTGTTGTATGCGCTTGGTTTCAAGCTTCTAAGACCTTCCAATTTCAAGTTATGAAGGAAAAGTGAAGACGCGTTTACTTTTCACATTTCATGACAGTTGGCTGAGACGGCCAAAACATGCACTCGTGGAAACTTTTTTCAAAATCCACTTTGGGCTTGTAAGATGTTGTAAAGTGACTTTCTGTCACAATGGAGTACATGCACCTCAACACCCAACTTCATGAACACCACATCAGAGTGAATGATGCGACTGAACCGCGTGCGCTGGAGCCACCAGTGAGCGGCCAGTAGCTCATTGAGGCCCCTTGTGTTGTATGCGCTTGGTTTCAAGCTTTTAAGACCTTCCAATTTCAAGCTATGAAGGAAAAGTGAAGACGCGTTTACTTTTCATATTTCATGACAGTTGGCTGAGACGGCCAAAACATGCACTCGTGGAAACTTTTTTCAAAATCCACTTTGGGCTTGTAAGATGTTGTAAAGTGACTTTCTGTCACAATGGAGTACATGCACCTCAACACCCAACTTCATGAACACCACATCAGAGTGAATGATGCGACTGAACCGCGTGCGCTGGAGCCACCAGTGAGCGGCCAGTAGCTCATTGAGGCCCCTTGTGTTGTATGCGCTTGGTTTCAAGCTTCTAAGACCTTCCAATTTCAAGTTATGAAGGAAAAGTGAAGATGCGTTTACTTTTCACATTTCATGACAGTTGGCTGAGACGGCCAAAACATGCACTCGTGGAAACTTTTTTCAAAATCCACTTTGGGCTTGTAAGATGTTGTAAAGTGACTTTCTGTCACAATGCAGTACATGCACCTCAACACCCAACTTCATGAACACCACATCAGAGTGAATGATGCGACTGAACCGCGTGCGCTGGAGCCACCAGTGAGCGGCCAGTAGCTCATTGAGGCCCCTTGTGTTGTATGCGCTTGGTTTCAAGCTTCTAAGACCTTCCAATTTCAAGTTATGAAGGAAAAGTGAAGACGCGTTTACTTTTCACATTTCATGACAGTTGGCTGAGACGGCCAAAACATGCACTCGTGGAAACTTTTTTCAAAATCCACTTTGGGCTTGTAAGATGTTGTAAAGTGACTTTCTGTCACAATGGAGTACATGCACCTCAACACCCAACTTCATGAACACCACATCAGAGTGAATGATGCGACTGAACCGCGTGCGCTGGAGCCACCAGTGAGCGGCCAGTAGCTCATTGAGGCCCCTTGTGTTGTATGCGCTTGGTTTCAAGCTTTTAAGACCTTCCAATTTCAAGCTATGAAGGAAAAGTGAAGACGCGTTTACTTTTCATATTTCATGACAGTTGGCTGAGACGGCCAAAACATGCACTCGTGGAAACTTTTTTCAAAATCCACTTTGGGCTTGTAAGATGTTGTAAAGTGACTTTCTGTCACAATGCAGTACATGCACCTCAACACCCAACTTCATGAACACCACATCAGAGTGAATGATGCGACTGAACCGCGTGCGCTGGAGCCACCAGTGAGCGGCCAGTAGCTCATTGAGGCCCCTTGTGTTGTATGCGCTTGGTTTCAAGCTTTTAAGACCTTCCAATTTCAAGCTATGAAGGAAAAGTGAAGACGCGTTTACTTTTCATATTTCATGACAGTTGGCTGAGACGGCCAAAACATGCACTCGTGGAAACTTTTTTCAAAATCCACTTTGGGCTTGTAAGATGTTGTAAAGTGACTTTCTGTCACAATGGAGTACATGCACCTCAACACCCAACTTCATGAACACCACATCAGAGTGAATGATGCGACTGAACCGCGTGCGCTGGAGCCACCAGTGAGCGGCCAGTAGCTCATTGAGGCCCCTTGTGTTGTATGCGCTTGGTTTCAAGCTTTTAAGACCTTCCAATTTCAAGCTATGAAGGAAAAGTGAAGACGCGTTTACTTTTCATATTTCATGACAGTTGGCTGAGACGGCCAAAACATGCACTCGTGGAAACTTTTTTCAAAATCCACTTTGGGCTTGTAAGATGTTGTAAAGTGACTTTCTGTCACAATGCAGTACATGCACCTCAACACCCAACTTCATGAACACCACATCAGAGTGAATGATGCGACTGAACCGCGTGCGCTGGAGCCACCAGTGAGCGGCCAGTAGCTCATTGAGGCCCCTTGTGTTGTATGCGCTTGGTTTCAAGCTTTTAAGACCTTCCAATTTCAAGCTATGAAGGAAAAGTGAAGACGCGTTTACTTTTCATATTTCATGACAGTTGGCTGAGACGGCCAAAACATGCACTCGTGGAAACTTTTTTCAAAATCCACTTTGGGCTTGTAAGATGTTGTAAAGTGACTTTCTGTCACAATGCAGTACATGCACCTCAACACCCAACTTCATGAACACCACATCAGAGTGAATGATGCGACTGAACCGCGTGCGCTGGAGCCACCAGTGAGCGGCCAGTAGCTCATTGAGGCCCCTTGTGTTGTATGCGCTTGGTTTCAAGCTTCTAAGACCTTCCAATTTCAAGCTATGAAGGAAAAGTGAAGACGCGTTTACTTTTCATATTTCATGACAGTTGGCTGAGACGGCCAAAACATGCACTCGTGGAAACTTTTTTCAAAATCCACTTTGGGCTTGTAAGATGTTGTAAAGTGACTTTCTGTCACAATGGAGTACATGCACCTCAACACCCAACTTCATGAACACCACATCAGAGTGAATGATGTGACTGAACCGCGTGCGCTGGAGCCACCAGTGAGCGGCCAGTAGCTCATTGAGGCCCCTTGTGTTGTATGCGCTTGGTTTCAAGCTTTTAAGACCTTCCAATTTCAAGCTATGAAGGAAAAGTGAAGACGCGTTTACTTTTCATATTTCATGACAGTTGGCTGAGACGGCCAAAACATGCACTCGTGGAAACTTTTTTCAAAATCCACTTTGGGCTTGTAAGATGTTGTAAAGTGACTTTCTGTCACAATGCAGTACATGCACCTCAACACCCAACTTCATGAACACCACATCAGAGTGAATGATGCGACTGAACCGCGTGCGCTGGAGCCACCAGTGAGCGGCCAGTAGCTCATTGAGGCCCCTTGTGTTGTATGCGCTTGGTTTCAAGCTTTTAAGACCTTCCAATTTCAAGCTATGAAGGAAAAGTGAAGACGCGTTTACTTTTCATATTTCATGACAGTTGGCTGAGACGGCCAAAACATGCACTCGTGGAAACTTTTTTCAAAATCCACTTTGGGCTTGTAAGATGTTGTAAAGTGACTTTCTGTCACAATGCAGTACATGCACCTCAACACCCAACTTCATGAACACCACATCAGAGTGAATGATGCGACTGAACCGCGTGCGCTGGAGCCACCAGTGAGCGGCCAGTAGCTCATTGAGGCCCCTTGTGTTGTATGCGCTTGGTTTCAAGCTTCTAAGACCTTCCAATTTCAAGTTATGAAGGAAAAGTGAAGACGCGTTTACTTTTCACATTTCATGACAGTTGGCTGAGACGGCCAAAACATGCACTCGTGGAAACTTTTTTCAAAATCCACTTTGGGCTTGTAAGATGTTGTAAAGTGACTTTCTGTCACAATGCAGTACATGCACCTCAACACCCAACTTCATGAACACCACATCAGAGTGAATGATGCGACTGAACCGCGTGCGCTGGAGCCACCAGTGAGCGGCCAGTAGCTCATTGAGGCCCCTTGTGTTGTATGCGCTTGGTTTCAAGCTTCTAAGACCTTCCAATTTCAAGTTATGAAGGAAAAGTGAAGACGCGTTTACTTTTCACATTTCATGACAGTTGGCTGAGACGGCCAAAACATGCACTCGTGGAAACTTTTTTCAAAATCCACTTTGGGCTTGTAAGATGTTGTAAAGTGACTTTCTGTCACAATGCAGTACATGCACCTCAACACCCAACTTCATGAACACCACATCAGAGTGAATGATGCGACTGAACCGCGTGCGCTGGAGCCACCAGTGAGCGGCCAGTAGCTCATTGAGGCCCCTTGTGTTGTATGCGCTTGGTTTCAAGCTTCTAAGACCTTCCAATTTCAAGCTATGAAGGAAAAGTGAAGACGCGTTTACTTTTCATATTTCATGACAGTTGGCTGAGACGGCCAAAACATGCACTCGTGGAAACTTTTTTCAAAATCCACTTTGGGCTTGTAAGATGTTGTAAAGTGACTTTCTGTCACAATGGAGTACATGCACCTCAACACCCAACTTCATGAACACCACATCAGAGTGAATGATGCGACTGAACCGCGTGCGCTGGAGCCACCAGTGAGCGGCCAGTAGCTCATTGAGGCCCCTTGTGTTGTATGCGCTTGGTTTCAAGCTTCTAAGACCTTCCAATTTCAAGTTATGAAGGAAAAGTGAAGACGCGTTTACTTTTCACATTTCATGACAGTTGGCTGAGACGGCCAAAACATGCACTCGTGGAAACTTTTTTCAAAATCCACTTTGGGCTTGTAAGATGTTGTAAAGTGACTTTCTGTCACAATGCAGTACATGCACCTCAACACCCAACTTCATGAACACCACATCAGAGTGAATGATGCGACTGAACCGCGTGCGCTGGAGCCACCAGTGAGCGGCCAGTAGCTCATTGAGGCCCCTTGTGTTGTATGCGCTTGGTTTCAAGCTTCTAAGACCTTCCAATTTCAAGTTATGAAGGAAAAGTGAAGACGCGTTTACTTTTCACATTTCATGACAGTTGGCTGAGACGGCCAAAACATGCACTCGTGGAAACTTTTTTCAAAATCCACTTTGGGCTTGTAAGATGTTGTAAAGTGACTTTCTGTCACAATGGAGTACATGCACCTCAACACCCAACTTCATGAACACCACATCAGAGTGAATGATGCGACTGAACCGCGTGCGCTGGAGCCACCAGTGAGCGGCCAGTAGCTCATTGAGGCCCCTTGTGTTGTATGCGCTTGGTTTCAAGCTTCTAAGACCTTCCAATTTCAAGTTATGAAGGAAAAGTGAAGACGCGTTTACTTTTCACATTTCATGACAGTTGGCTGAGACGGCCAAAACATGCACTCGTGGAAACTTTTTTCAAAATCCACTTTGGGCTTGTAAGATGTTGTAAAGTGACTTTCTGTCACAATGCAGTACATGCACCTCAACACCCAACTTCATGAACACCACATCAGAGTGAATGATGCGACTGAACCGCGTGCGCTGGAGCCACCAGTGAGCGGCCAGTAGCTCATTGAGGCCCCTTGTGTTGTATGCGCTTGGTTTCAAGCTTCTAAGACCTTCCAATTTCAAGCTATGAAGGAAAAGTGAAGACGCGTTTACTTTTCATATTTCATGACAGTTGGCTGAGACGGCCAAAACATGCACTCGTGGAAACTTTTTTCAAAATCCACTTTGGGCTTGTAAGATGTTGTAAAGTGACTTTCTGTCACAATGGAGTACATGCACCTCAACACCCAACTTCATGAACACCACATCAGAGTGAATGATGCGACTGAACCGCGTGCGCTGGAGCCACCAGTGAGCGGCCAGTAGCTCATTGAGGCCCCTTGTGTTGTATGCGCTTGGTTTCAAGCTTCTAAGACCTTCCAATTTCAAGTTATGAAGGAAAAGTGAAGACGCGTTTACTTTTCACATTTCATGACAGTTGGCTGAGACGGCCAAAACATGCACTCGTGGAAACTTTTTTCAAAATCCACTTTGGGCTTGTAAGATGTTGTAAAGTGACTTTCTGTCACAATGGAGTACATGCACCTCAACACCCAACTTCATGAACACCACATCAGAGTGAATGATGCGACTGAACCGCGTGCGCTGGAGCCACCAGTGAGCGGCCAGTAGCTCATTGAGGCCCCTTGTGTTGTATGCGCTTGGTTTCAAGCTTCTAAGACCTTCCAATTTCAAGTTATGAAGGAAAAGTGAAGACGCGTTTACTTTTCACATTTCATGACAGTTGGCTGAGACGGCCAAAACATGCACTCGTGGAAACTTTTTTCAAAATCCACTTTGGGCTTGTAATATGTTGTAAAGTGACTTTCTGTCACAATGCAGTACATGCACCTCAACACCCAACTTCATGAACACCACATCAGAGTGAATGATGCGACTGAACCGCGTGCGCTGGAGCCACCAGTGAGCGGCCAGTAGCTCATTGAGGCCCCTTGTGTTGTATGCGCTTGGTTTCAAGCTTCTAAGACCTTCCAATTTCAAGCTATGAAGGAAAAGTGAAGACGCGTTTACTTTTCATATTTCATGACAGTTGGCTGAGACGGCCAAAACATGCACTCGTGGAAACTTTTTTCAAAATCCACTTTGGGCTTGTAAGATGTTGTAAAGTGACTTTCTGTCACAATGCAGTACATGCACCTCAACACCCAACTTCATGAACACCACATCAGAGTGAATGATGCGACTGAACCGCGTGCGCTGGAGCCACCAGTGAGCGGCCAGTAGCTCATTGAGGCCCCTTGTGTTGTATGCGCTTGGTTTCAAGCTTCTAAGACCTTCCAATTTCAAGCTATGAAGGAAAAGTGAAGACGCGTTTACTTTTCATATTTCATGACAGTTGGCTGAGACGGCCAAAACATGCACTCGTGGAAACTTTTTTCAAAATCCACTTTGGGCTTGTAAGATGTTGTAAAGTGACTTTCTGTCACAATGGAGTACATGCACCTCAACACCCAACTTCATGAACACCACATCAGAGTGAATGATGCGACTGAACCGCGTGCGCTGGAGCCACCAGTGAGCGGCCAGTAGCTCATTGAGGCCCCTTGTGTTGTATGCGCTTGGTTTCAAGCTTCTAAGACCTTCCAATTTCAAGTTATGAAGGAAAAGTGAAGACGCGTTTACTTTTCACATTTCATGACAGTTGGCTGAGACGGCCGAAACATGCACTCGTGGAAACTTTTTTCAAAATCCACTTTGGGCTTGTAAGATGTTGTAAAGTGACTTTCTGTCACAATGCAGTACATGCACCTCAACACCCAACTTCATGAACACCACATCAGAGTGAATGATGCGACTGAACCGCGTGCGCTGGAGCCACCAGTGAGCGGCCAGTAGCTCATTGAGGCCCCTTGTGTTGTATGCGCTTGGTTTCAAGCTTCTAAGACCTTCCAATTTCAAGTTATGAAGGAAAAGTGAAGACGCGTTTACTTTTCACATTTCATGACAGTTGGCTGAGACGGCCAAAACATGCACTCGTGGAAACTTTTTTCAAAATCCACTTTGGGCTTGTAAGATGTTGTAAAGTGACTTTCTGTCACAATGCAGTACATGCACCTCAACACCCAACTTCATGAACACCACATCAGAGTGAATGATGCGACTGAACCGCGTGCGCTGGAGCCACCAGTGAGCGGCCAGTAGCTCATTGAGGCCCCTTGTGTTGTATGCGCTTGGTTTCAAGCTTCTAAGACCTTCCAATTTCAAGCTATGAAGGAAAAGTGAAGACGCGTTTACTTTTCATATTTCATGACAGTTGGCTGAGACGGCCAAAACATGCACTCGTGGAAACTTTTTTCAAAATCCACTTTGGGCTTGTAAGATGTTGTAAAGTGACTTTCTGTCACAATGGAGTACATGCACCTCAACACCCAACTTCATGAACACCACATCAGAGTGAATGATGCGACTGAACCGCGTGCGCTGGAGCCACCAGTGAGCGGCCAGTAGCTCATTGAGGCCCCTTGTGTTGTATGCGCTTGGTTTCAAGCTTCTAAGACCTTCCAATTTCAAGTTATGAAGGAAAAGTGAAGACGCGTTTACTTTTCACATTTCATGACAGTTGGCTGAGACGGCCAAAACATGCACTCGTGGAAACTTTTTTCAAAATCCACTTTGGGCTTGTAAGATGTTGTAAAGTGACTTTCTGTCACAATGCAGTACATGCACCTCAACACCCAACTTCATGAACACCACATCAGAGTGAATGATGCGACTGAACCGCGTGCGCTGGAGCCACCAGTGAGCGGCCAGTAGCTCATTGAGGCCCCTTGTGTTGTATGCGCTTGGTTTCAAGCTTCTAAGACCTTCCAATTTCAAGTTATGAAGGAAAAGTGAAGACGCGTTTACTTTTCACATTTCATGACAGTTGGCTGAGACGGCCAAAACATGCACTCGTGGAAACTTTTTTCAAAATCCACTTTGGGCTTGTAAGATGTTGTAAAGTGACTTTCTGTCACAATGGAGTACATGCACCTCAACACCCAACTTCATGAACACCACATCAGAGTGAATGATGCGACTGAACCGCGTGCGCTGGAGCCACCAGTGAGCGGCCAGTAGCTCATTGAGGCCCCTTGTGTTGTATGCGCTTGGTTTCAAGCTTCTAAGACCTTCCAATTTCAAGTTATGAAGGAAAAGTGAAGACGCGTTTACTTTTCACATTTCATGACAGTTGGCTGAGACGGCCAAAACATGCACTCGTGGAAACTTTTTTCAAAATCCACTTTGGGCTTGTAAGATGTTGTAAAGTGACTTTCTGTCACAATGCAGTACATGCACCTCAACACCCAACTTCATGAACACCACATCAGAGTGAATGATGCGACTGAACCGCGTGCGCTGGAGCCACCAGTGAGCGGCCAGTAGCTCATTGAGGCCCCTTGTGTTGTATGCGCTTGGTTTCAAGCTTCTAAGACCTTCCAATTTCAAGCTATGAAGGAAAAGTGAAGACGCGTTTACTTTTCATATTTCATGACAGTTGGCTGAGACGGCCAAAACATGCACTCGTGGAAACTTTTTTCAAAATCCACTTTGGGCTTGTAAGATGTTGTAAAGTGACTTTCTGTCACAATGGAGTACATGCACCTCAACACCCAACTTCATGAACACCACATCAGAGTGAATGATGCGACTGAACCGCGTGCGCTGGAGCCACCAGTGAGCGGCCAGTAGCTCATTGAGGCCCCTTGTGTTGTATGCGCTTGGTTTCAAGCTTCTAAGACCTTCCAATTTCAAGTTATGAAGGAAAAGTGAAGACGCGTTTACTTTTCACATTTCATGACAGTTGGCTGAGACGGCCAAAACATGCACTCGTGGAAACTTTTTTCAAAATCCACTTTGGGCTTGTAAGATGTTGTAAAGTGACTTTCTGTCACAATGGAGTACATGCACCTCAACACCCAACTTCATGAACACCACATCAGAGTGAATGATGCGACTGAACCGCGTGCGCTGGAGCCACCAGTGAGCGGCCAGTAGCTCATTGAGGCCCCTTGTGTTGTATGCGCTTGGTTTCAAGCTTCTAAGACCTTCCAATTTCAAGTTATGAAGGAAAAGTGAAGACGCGTTTACTTTTCACATTTCATGACAGTTGGCTGAGACGGCCAAAACATGCACTCGTGGAAACTTTTTTCAAAATCCACTTTGGGCTTGTAATATGTTGTAAAGTGACTTTCTGTCACAATGCAGTACATGCACCTCAACACCCAACTTCATGAACACCACATCAGAGTGAATGATGCGACTGAACCGCGTGCGCTGGAGCCACCAGTGAGCGGCCAGTAGCTCATTGAGGCCCCTTGTGTTGTATGCGCTTGGTTTCAAGCTTCTAAGACCTTCCAATTTCAAGCTATGAAGGAAAAGTGAAGACGCGTTTACTTTTCATATTTCATGACAGTTGGCTGAGACGGCCAAAACATGCACTCGTGGAAACTTTTTTCAAAATCCACTTTGGGCTTGTAAGATGTTGTAAAGTGACTTTCTGTCACAATGCAGTACATGCACCTCAACACCCAACTTCATGAACACCACATCAGAGTGAATGATGCGACTGAACCGCGTGCGCTGGAGCCACCAGTGAGCGGCCAGTAGCTCATTGAGGCCCCTTGTGTTGTATGCGCTTGGTTTCAAGCTTCTAAGACCTTCCAATTTCAAGCTATGAAGGAAAAGTGAAGACGCGTTTACTTTTCATATTTCATGACAGTTGGCTGAGACGGCCAAAACATGCACTCGTGGAAACTTTTTTCAAAATCCACTTTGGGCTTGTAAGATGTTGTAAAGTGACTTTCTGTCACAATGGAGTACATGCACCTCAACACCCAACTTCATGAACACCACATCAGAGTGAATGATGCGACTGAACCGCGTGCGCTGGAGCCACCAGTGAGCGGCCAGTAGCTCATTGAGGCCCCTTGTGTTGTATGCGCTTGGTTTCAAGCTTCTAAGACCTTCCAATTTCAAGCTATGAAGGAAAAGTGAAGACGCGTTTACTTTTCATATTTCATGACAGTTGGCTGAGACGGCCAAAACATGCACTCGTGGAAACTTTTTTCAAAATCCACTTTGGGCTTGTAAGATGTTGTAAAGTGACTTTCTGTCACAATGGAGTACATGCACCTCAACACCCAACTTCATGAACACCACATCAGAGTGAATGATGCGACTGAACCGCGTGCGCTGGAGCCACCAGTGAGCGGCCAGTAGCTCATTGAGGCCCCTTGTGTTGTATGCGCTTGGTTTCAAGCTTCTAAGACCTTCCAATTTCAAGTTATGAAGGAAAAGTGAAGACGCGTTTACTTTTCACATTTCATGACAGTTGGCTGAGACGGCCAAAACATGCACTCGTGGAAACTTTTTTCAAAATCCACTTTGGGCTTGTAAGATGTTGTAAAGTGACTTTCTGTCACAATGGAGTACATGCACCTCAACACCCAACTTCATGAACACCACATCAGAGTGAATGATGCGACTGAACCGCGTGCGCTGGAGCCACCAGTGAGCGGCCAGTAGCTCATTGAGGCCCCTTGTGTTGTATGCGCTTGGTTTCAAGCTTCTAAGACCTTCCAATTTCAAGTTATGAAGGAAAAGTGAAGACGCGTTTACTTTTCACATTTCATGACAGTTGGCTGAGACGGCCAAAACATGCACTCGTGGAAACTTTTTTCAAAATCCACTTTGGGCTTGTAATATGTTGTAAAGTGACTTTCTGTCACAATGCAGTACATGCACCTCAACACCCAACTTCATGAACACCACATCAGAGTGAATGATGCGACTGAACCGCGTGCGCTGGAGCCACCAGTGAGCGGCCAGTAGCTCATTGAGGCCCCTTGTGTTGTATGCGCTTGGTTTCAAGCTTCTAAGACCTTCCAATTTCAAGCTATGAAGGAAAAGTGAAGACGCGTTTACTTTTCATATTTCATGACAGTTGGCTGAGACGGCCAAAACATGCACTCGTGGAAACTTTTTTCAAAATCCACTTTGGGCTTGTAAGATGTTGTAAAGTGACTTTCTGTCACAATGCAGTACATGCACCTCAACACCCAACTTCATGAACACCACATCAGAGTGAATGATGCGACTGAACCGCGTGCGCTGGAGCCACCAGTGAGCGGCCAGTAGCTCATTGAGGCCCCTTGTGTTGTATGCGCTTGGTTTCAAGCTTCTAAGACCTTCCAATTTCAAGCTATGAAGGAAAAGTGAAGACGCGTTTACTTTTCATATTTCATGACAGTTGGCTGAGACGGCCAAAACATGCACTCGTGGAAACTTTTTTCAAAATCCACTTTGGGCTTGTAAGATGTTGTAAAGTGACTTTCTGTCACAATGGAGTACATGCACCTCAACACCCAACTTCATGAACACCACATCAGAGTGAATGATGCGACTGAACCGCGTGCGCTGGAGCCACCAGTGAGCGGCCAGTAGCTCATTGAGGCCCCTTGTGTTGTATGCGCTTGGTTTCAAGCTTCTAAGACCTTCCAATTTCAAGTTATGAAGGAAAAGTGAAGACGCGTTTACTTTTCACATTTCATGACAGTTGGCTGAGACGGCCGAAACATGCACTCGTGGAAACTTTTTTCAAAATCCACTTTGGGCTTGTAAGATGTTGTAAAGTGACTTTCTGTCACAATGCAGTACATGCACCTCAACACCCAACTTCATGAACACCACATCAGAGTGAATGATGCGACTGAACCGCGTGCGCTGGAGCCACCAGTGAGCGGCCAGTAGCTCATTGAGGCCCCTTGTGTTGTATGCGCTTGGTTTCAAGCTTCTAAGACCTTCCAATTTCAAGCTATGAAGGAAAAGTGAAGACGCGTTTACTTTTCATATTTCATGACAGTTGGCTGAGACGGCCAAAACATGCACTCGTGGAAACTTTTTTCAAAATCCACTTTGGGCTTGTAAGATGTTGTAAAGTGACTTTCTGTCACAATGGAGTACATGCACCTCAACACCCAACTTCATGAACACCACATCAGAGTGAATGATGCGACTGAACCGCGTGCGCTGGAGCCACCAGTGAGCGGCCAGTAGCTCATTGAGGCCCCTTGTGTTGTATGCGCTTGGTTTCAAGCTTCTAAGACCTTCCAATTTCAAGTTATGAAGGAAAAGTGAAGACGCGTTTACTTTTCACATTTCATGACAGTTGGCTGAGACGGCCAAAACATGCACTCGTGGAAACTTTTTTCAAAATCCACTTTGGGCTTGTAAGATGTTGTAAAGTGACTTTCTGTCACAATGCAGTACATGCACCTCAACACCCAACTTCATGAACACCACATCAGAGTGAATGATGCGACTGAACCGCGTGCGCTGGAGCCACCAGTGAGCGGCCAGTAGCTCATTGAGGCCCCTTGTGTTGTATGCGCTTGGTTTCAAGCTTCTAAGACCTTCCAATTTCAAGCTATGAAGGAAAAGTGAAGACGCGTTTACTTTTCATATTTCATGACAGTTGGCTGAGACGGCCAAAACATGCACTCGTGGAAACTTTTTTCAAAATCCACTTTGGGCTTGTAAGATGTTGTAAAGTGACTTTCTGTCACAATGGAGTACATGCACCTCAACACCCAACTTCATGAACACCACATCAGAGTGAATGATGCGACTGAACCGCGTGCGCTGGAGCCACCAGTGAGCGGCCAGTAGCTCATTGAGGCCCCTTGTGTTGTATGCGCTTGGTTTCAAGCTTCTAAGACCTTCCAATTTCAAGTTATGAAGGAAAAGTGAAGACGCGTTTACTTTTCACATTTCATGACAGTTGGCTGAGACGGCCAAAACATGCACTCGTGGAAACTTTTTTCAAAATCCACTTTGGGCTTGTAAGATGTTGTAAAGTGACTTTCTGTCACAATGCAGTACATGCACCTCAACACCCAACTTCATGAACACCACATCAGAGTGAATGATGCGACTGAACCGCGTGCGCTGGAGCCACCAGTGAGCGGCCAGTAGCTCATTGAGGCCCCTTGTGTTGTATGCGCTTGGTTTCAAGCTTTTAAGACCTTCCAATTTCAAGTTATGAAGGAAAAGTGAAGACGCGTTTACTTTTCACATTTCATGACAGTTGGCTGAGACGGCCAAAACATGCACTCGTGGAAACTTTTTTCAAAATCCACTTTGGGCTTGTAAGATGTTGTAAAGTGACTTTCTGTCACAATGCAGTACATGCACCTCAACACCCAACTTCATGAACACCACATCAGAGTGAATGATGCGACTGAACCGCGTGCGCTGGAGCCACCAGTGAGCGGCCAGTAGCTCATTGAGGCCCCTTGTGTTGTATGCGCTTGGTTTCAAGCTTCTAAGACCTTCCAATTTCAAGTTATGAAGGAAAAGTGAAGACGCGTTTACTTTTCACATTTCATGACAGTTGGCTGAGACGGCCAAAACATGCACTCGTGGAAACTTTTTTCAAAATCCACTTTGGGCTTGTAAGATGTTGTAAAGTGACTTTCTGTCACAATGGAGTACATGCACCTCAACACCCAACTTCATGAACACCACATCAGAGTGAATGATGCGACTGAACCGCGTGCGCTGGAGCCACCAGTGAGCGGCCAGTAGCTCATTGAGGCCCCTTGTGTTGTATGCGCTTGGTTTCAAGCTTCTAAGACCTTCCAATTTCAAGTTATGAAGGAAAAGTGAAGACGCGTTTACTTTTCACATTTCATGACAGTTGGCTGAGACGGCCAAAACATGCACTCGTGGAAACTTTTTTCAAAATCCACTTTGGGCTTGTAAGATGTTGTAAAGTGACTTTCTGTCACAATGCAGTACATGCACCTCAACACCCAACTTCATGAACACCACATCAGAGTGAATGATGCGACTGAACCGCGTGCGCTGGAGCCACCAGTGAGCGGCCAGTAGCTCATTGAGGCCCCTTGTGTTGTATGCGCTTGGTTTCAAGCTTCTAAGACCTTCCAATTTCAAGTTATGAAGGAAAAGTGAAGACGCGTTTACTTTTCACATTTCATGACAGTTGGCTGAGACGGCCAAAACATGCACTCGTGGAAACTTTTTTCAAAATCCACTTTGGGCTTGTAAGATGTTGTAAAGTGACTTTCTGTCACAATGCAGTACATGCACCTCAACACCCAACTTCATGAACACCACATCAGAGTGAATGATGCGACTGAACCGCGTGCGCTGGAGCCACCAGTGAGCGGCCAGTAGCTCATTGAGGCCCCTTGTGTTGTATGCGCTTGGTTTCAAGCTTCTAAGACCTTCCAATTTCAAGCTATGAAGGAAAAGTGAAGACGCGTTTACTTTTCATATTTCATGACAGTTGGCTGAGACGGCCAAAACATGCACTCGTGGAAACTTTTTTCAAAATCCACTTTGGGCTTGTAAGATGTTGTAAAGTGACTTTCTGTCACAATGGAGTACATGCACCTCAACACCCAACTTCATGAACACCACATCAGAGTGAATGATGCGACTGAACCGCGTGCGCTGGAGCCACCAGTGAGCGGCCAGTAGCTCATTGAGGCCCCTTGTGTTGTATGCGCTTGGTTTCAAGCTTCTAAGACCTTCCAATTTCAAGTTATGAAGGAAAAGTGAAGACGCGTTTACTTTTCACATTTCATGACAGTTGGCTGAGACGGCCAAAACATGCACTCGTGGAAACTTTTTTCAAAATCCACTTTGGGCTTGTAAGATGTTGTAAAGTGACTTTCTGTCACAATGGAGTACATGCACCTCAACACCCAACTTCATGAACACCACATCAGAGTGAATGATGCGACTGAACCGCGTGCGCTGGAGCCACCAGTGAGCGGCCAGTAGCTCATTGAGGCCCCTTGTGTTGTATGCGCTTGGTTTCAAGCTTTTAAGACCTTCCAATTTCAAGCTATGAAGGAAAAGTGAAGACGCGTTTACTTTTCATATTTCATGACAGTTGGCTGAGACGGCCAAAACATGCACTCGTGGAAACTTTTTTCAAAATCCACTTTGGGCTTGTAAGATGTTGTAAAGTGACTTTCTGTCACAATGGAGTACATGCATCTCAACACCCAACTTCATGAACACCACATCAGAGTGAATGATGCGACTGAACCGCGTGCGCTGGAGCCACCAGTGAGCGGCCAGTAGCTCATTGAGGCCCCTTGTGTTGTATGCGCTTGGTTTCAAGCTTCTAAGACCTTCCAATTTCAAGTTATGAAGGAAAAGTGAAGACGCGTTTACTTTTCACATTTCATGACAGTTGGCTGAGACGGCCAAAACATGCACTCGTGGAAACTTTTTTCAAAATCCACTTTGGGCTTGTAAGATGTTGTAAAGTGACTTTCTGTCACAATGCAGTACATGCACCTCAACACCCAACTTCATGAACACCACATCAGAGTGAATGATGCGACTGAACCGCGTGCGCTGGAGCCACCAGTGAGCGGCCAGTAGCTCATTGAGGCCCCTTGTGTTGTATGCGCTTGGTTTCAAGATTCTAAGACCTTCCAATTTCAAGCTATGAAGGAAAAGTGAAGACGCGTTTACTTTTCATATTTCATGACAGTTGGCTGAGACGGCCAAAACATGCACTCGTGGAAACTTTTTTCAAAATCCACTTTGGGCTTGTAAGATGTTGTAAAGTGACTTTCTGTCACAATGGAGTACATGCACCTCAACACCCAACTTCATGAACACCACATCAGAGTGAATGATGCGACTGAACCGCGTGCGCTGGAGCCACCAGTGAGCGGCCAGTAGCTCATTGAGGCCCCTTGTGTTGTATGCGCTTGGTTTCAAGCTTCTAAGACCTTCCAATTTCAAGTTATGAAGGAAAAGTGAAGACGCGTTTACTTTTCACATTTCATGACAGTTGGCTGAGACGGCCAAAACATGCACTCGTGGAAACTTTTTTCAAAATCCACTTTGGGCTTGTAAGATGTTGTAAAGTGACTTTCTGTCACAATGCAGTACATGCACCTCAACACCCAACTTCATGAACACCACATCAGAGTGAATGATGCGACTGAACCGCGTGCGCTGGAGCCACCAGTGAGCGGCCAGTAGCTCATTGAGGCCCCTTGTGTTGTATGCGCTTGGTTTCAAGCTTCTAAGACCTTCCAATTTCAAGTTATGAAGGAAAAGTGAAGACGCGTTTACTTTTCACATTTCATGACAGTTGGCTGAGACGGCCAAAACATGCACTCGTGGAAACTTTTTTCAAAATCCACTTTGGGCTTGTAAGATGTTGTAAAGTGACTTTCTGTCACAATGGAGTACATGCACCTCAACACCCAACTTCATGAACACCACATCAGAGTGAATGATGCGACTGAACCGCGTGCGCTGGAGCCACCAGTGAGCGGCCAGTAGCTCATTGAGGCCCCTTGTGTTGTATGCGCTTGGTTTCAAGCTTTTAAGACCTTCCAATTTCAAGCTATGAAGGAAAAGTGAAGACGCGTTTACTTTTCATATTTCATGACAGTTGGCTGAGACGGCCAAAACATGCACTCGTGGAAACTTTTTTCAAAATCCACTTTGGGCTTGTAAGATGTTGTAAAGTGACTTTCTGTCACAATGCAGTACATGCACCTCAACACCCAACTTCATGAACACCACATCAGAGTGAATGATGCGACTGAACCGCGTGCGCTGGAGCCACCAGTGAGCGGCCAGTAGCTCATTGAGGTCCCTTGTGTTGTATGCGCTTGGTTTCAAGCTTCTAAGACCTTCCAATTTCAAGTTATGAAGGAAAAGTGAAGACGCGTTTACTTTTCACATTTCATGACAGTTGGCTGAGACGGCCAAAACATGCACTCGTGGAAACTTTTTTCAAAATCCACTTTGGGCTTGTAAGATGTTGTAAAGTGACTTTCTGTCACAATGCAGTACATGCACCTCAACACCCAACTTCATGAACACCACATCAGAGTGAATGATGCGACTGAACCGCGTGCGCTGGAGCCACCAGTGAGCGGCCAGTAGCTCATTGAGGCCCCTTGTGTTGTATGCGCTTGGTTTCAAGCTTCTAAGACCTTCCAATTTCAAGTTATGAAGGAAAAGTGAAGACGCGTTTACTTTTCACATTTCATGACAGTTGGCTGAGACGGCCAAAACATGCACTCGTGGAAACTTTTTTCAAAATCCACTTTGGGCTTGTAAGATGTTGTAAAGTGACTTTCTGTCACAATGGAGTACATGCACCTCAACACCCAACTTCATGAACACCACATCAGAGTGAATGATGCGACTGAACCGCGTGCGCTGGAGCCACCAGTGAGCGGCCAGTAGCTCATTGAGGCCCCTTGTGTTGTATGCGCTTGGTTTCAAGCTTTTAAGACCTTCCAATTTCAAGCTATGAAGGAAAAGTGAAGACGCGTTTACTTTTCATATTTCATGACAGTTGGCTGAGACGGCCAAAACATGCACTCGTGGAAACTTTTTTCAAAATCCACTTTGGGCTTGTAAGATGTTGTAAAGTGACTTTCTGTCACAATGGAGTACATGCACCTCAACACCCAACTTCATGAACACCACATCAGAGTGAATGATGCGACTGAACCGCGTGCGCTGGAGCCACCAGTGAGCGGCCAGTAGCTCATTGAGGC
The DNA here is from genome assembly GCF_963854185.1 of Sardina pilchardus. Lineage (NCBI taxonomy): Eukaryota > Metazoa > Chordata > Actinopteri > Clupeiformes > Clupeidae > Sardina > Sardina pilchardus. The sequence continues at coordinate 404,328 of NW_026910927.1, forward strand.
CCCTTGTGTTGTATGCGCTTGGTTTCAAGCTTCTAAGACCTTCCAATTTCAAGTTATGAAGGAAAAGTGAAGACGCGTTTACTTTTCACATTTCATGACAGTTGGCTGAGACGGCCAAAACATGCACTCGTGGAAACTTTTTTCAAAATCCACTTTGGGCTTGTAAGATGTTGTAAAGTGACTTTCTGTCACAATGCAGTACATGCACCTCAACACCCAACTTCATGAACACCACATCAGAGTGAATGATGCGACTGAACCGCGTGCGCTGGAGCCACCAGTGAGCGGCCAGTAGCTCATTGAGGCCCCTTGTGTTGTATGCGCTTGGTTTCAAGCTTCTAAGACCTTCCAATTTCAAGCTATGAAGGAAAAGTGAAGACGCGTTTACTTTTCATATTTCATGACAGTTGGCTGAGACGGCCAAAACATGCACTCGTGGAAACTTTTTTCAAAATCCACTTTGGGCTTGTAAGATGTTGTAAAGTGACTTTCTGTCACAATGCAGTACATGCACCTCAACACCCAACTTCATGAACACCACATCAGAGTGAATGATGCGACTGAACCGCGTGCGCTGGAGCCACCAGTGAGCGGCCAGTAGCTCATTGAGGCCCCTTGTGTTGTATGCGCTTGGTTTCAAGCTTCTAAGACCTTCCAATTTCAAGCTATGAAGGAAAAGTGAAGACGCGTTTACTTTTCATATTTCATGACAGTTGGCTGAGACGGCCAAAACATGCACTCGTGGAAACTTTTTTCAAAATCCACTTTGGGCTTGTAAGATGTTGTAAAGTGACTTTCTGTCACAATGGAGTACATGCACCTCAACACCCAACTTCATGAACACCACATCAGAGTGAATGATGCGACTGAACCGCGTGCGCTGGAGCCACCAGTGAGCGGCCAGTAGCTCATTGAGGCCCCTTGTGTTGTATGCGCTTGGTTTCAAGCTTCTAAGACCTTCCAATTTCAAGTTATGAAGGAAAAGTGAAGACGCGTTTACTTTTCACATTTCATGACAGTTGGCTGAGACGGCCAAAACATGCACTCGTGGAAACTTTTTTCAAAATCCACTTTGGGCTTGTAAGATGTTGTAAAGTGACTTTCTGTCACAATGCAGTACATGCACCTCAACACCCAACTTCATGAACACCACATCAGAGTGAATGATGCGACTGAACCGCGTGCGCTGGAGCCACCAGTGAGCGGCCAGTAGCTCATTGAGGCCCCTTGTGTTGTATGCGCTTGGTTTCAAGCTTCTAAGACCTTCCAATTTCAAGTTATGAAGGAAAAGTGAAGACGCGTTTACTTTTCACATTTCATGACAGTTGGCTGAGACGGCCAAAACATGCACTCGTGGAAACTTTTTTCAAAATCCACTTTGGGCTTGTAAGATGTTGTAAAGTGACTTTCTGTCACAATGCAGTACATGCACCTCAACACCCAACTTCATGAACACCACATCAGAGTGAATGATGCGACTGAACCGCGTGCGCTGGAGCCACCAGTGAGCGGCCAGTAGCTCATTGAGGCCCCTTGTGTTGTATGCGCTTGGTTTCAAGCTTCTAAGACCTTCCAATTTCAAGCTATGAAGGAAAAGTGAAGACGCGTTTACTTTTCATATTTCATGACAGTTGGCTGAGACGGCCAAAACATGCACTCGTGGAAACTTTTTTCAAAATCCACTTTGGGCTTGTAAGATGTTGTAAAGTGACTTTCTGTCACAATGGAGTACATGCACCTCAACACCCAACTTCATGAACACCACATCAGAGTGAATGATGCGACTGAACCGCGTGCGCTGGAGCCACCAGTGAGCGGCCAGTAGCTCATTGAGGCCCCTTGTGTTGTATGCGCTTGGTTTCAAGCTTCTAAGACCTTCCAATTTCAAGTTATGAAGGAAAAGTGAAGACGCGTTTACTTTTCACATTTCATGACAGTTGGCTGAGACGGCCAAAACATGCACTCGTGGAAACTTTTTTCAAAATCCACTTTGGGCTTGTAAGATGTTGTAAAGTGACTTTCTGTCACAATGCAGTACATGCACCTCAACACCCAACTTCATGAACACCACATCAGAGTGAATGATGCGACTGAACCGCGTGCGCTGGAGCCACCAGTGAGCGGCCAGTAGCTCATTGAGGCCCCTTGTGTTGTATGCGCTTGGTTTCAAGCTTCTAAGACCTTCCAATTTCAAGTTATGAAGGAAAAGTGAAGACGCGTTTACTTTTCACATTTCATGACAGTTGGCTGAGACGGCCAAAACATGCACTCGTGGAAACTTTTTTCAAAATCCACTTTGGGCTTGTAAGATGTTGTAAAGTGACTTTCTGTCACAATGCAGTACATGCACCTCAACACCCAACTTCATGAACACCACATCAGAGTGAATGATGCGACTGAACCGCGTGCGCTGGAGCCACCAGTGAGCGGCCAGTAGCTCATTGAGGCCCCTTGTGTTGGATGCGCTTGGTTTCAAGCTTCTAAGACCTTCCAATTTCAAGTTATGAAGGAAAAGTGAAGACGCGTTTACTTTTCACATTTCATGACAGTTGGCTGAGACGGCCAAAACATGCACTCGTGGAAACTTTTTTCAAAATCCACTTTGGGCTTGTAAGATGTTGTAAAGTGACTTTCTGTCACAATGGAGTACATGCACCTCAACACCCAACTTCATGAACACCACATCAGAGTGAATGATGCGACTGAACCGCGTGCGCTGGAGCCACCAGTGAGCGGCCAGTAGCTCATTGAGGCCCCTTGTGTTGTATGCACTTGGTTTCAAGCTTCTAAGACCTTCCAATTTCAAGTTATGAAGGAAAAGTGAAGACGCGTTTACTTTTCACATTTCATGACAGTTGGCTGAGACGGCCAAAACATGCACTCGTGGAAACTTTTTTCAAAATCCACTTTGGGCTTGTAAGATGTTGTAAAGTGACTTTCTGTCACAATGGAGTACATGCACCTCAACACCCAACTTCATGAACACCACATCAGAGTGAATGATGCGACTGAACCGCGTGCGCTGGAGCCACCAGTGAGCGGCCAGTAGCTCATTGAGGCCCCTTGTGTTGTATGCGCTTGGTTTCAAGCTTTTAAGACCTTCCAATTTCAAGCTATGAAGGAAAAGTGAAGACGCGTTTACTTTTCATATTTCATGACAGTTGGCTGAGACGGCCAAAACATGCACTCGTGGAAACTTTTTTCAAAATCCACTTTGGGCTTGTAAGATGTTGTAAAGTGACTTTCTGTCACAATGCAGTACATGCACCTCAACACCCAACTTCATGAACACCACATCAGAGTGAATGATGCGACTGAACCGCGTGCGCTGGAGCCACCAGTGAGCGGCCAGTAGCTCATTGAGGCCCCTTGTGTTGTATGCGCTTGGTTTCAAGCTTTTAAGACCTTCCAATTTCAAGTTATGAAGGAAAAGTGAAGACGCGTTTACTTTTCACATTTCATGACAGTTGGCTGAGACGGCCAAAACATGCACTCGTGGAAACTTTTTTCAAAATCCACTTTGGGCTTGTAAGATGTTGTAAAGTGACTTTCTGTCACAATGGAGTACATGCACCTCAACACCCAACTTCATGAACACCACATCAGAGTGAATGATGCGACTGAACCGCGTGCGCTGGAGCCACCAGTGAGCGGCCAGTAGCTCATTGAGGCCCCTTGTGTTGTATGCGCTTGGTTTCAAGCTTCTAAGACCTTCCAATTTCAAGTTATGAAGGAAAAGTGAAGACGCGTTTACTTTTCACATTTCATGACAGTTGGCTGAGACGGCCAAAACATGCACTCGTGGAAACTTTTTTCAAAATCCACTTTGGGCTTGTAAGATGTTGTAAAGTGACTTTCTGTCACAATGCAGTACATGCACCTCAACACCCAACTTCATGAACACCACATCAGAGTGAATGATGCGACTGAACCGCGTGCGCTGGAGCCACCAGTGAGCGGCCAGTAGCTCATTGAGGCCCCTTGTGTTGTATGCGCTTGGTTTCAAGCTTTTAAGACCTTCCAATTTCAAGCTATGAAGGAAAAGTGAAGACGCGTTTACTTTTCATATTTCATGACAGTTGGCTGAGACGGCCAAAACATGCACTCGTGGAAACTTTTTTCAAAATCCACTTTGGGCTTGTAAGATGTTGTAAAGTGACTTTCTGTCACAATGCAGTACATGCACCTCAACACCCAACTTCATGAACACCACATCAGAGTGAATGATGCGACTGAACCGCGTGCGCTGGAGCCACCAGTGAGCGGCCAGTAGCTCATTGAGGCCCCTTGTGTTGTATGCGCTTGGTTTCAAGCTTTTAAGACCTTCCAATTTCAAGCTATGAAGGAAAAGTGAAGACGCGTTTACTTTTCATATTTCATGACAGTTGGCTGAGACGGCCAAAACATGCACTCGTGGAAACTTTTTTCAAAATCCACTTTGGGCTTGTAAGATGTTGTAAAGTGACTTTCTGTCACAATGCAGTACATGCACCTCAACACCCAACTTCATGAACACCACATCAGAGTGAATGATGCGACTGAACCGCGTGCGCTGGAGCCACCAGTGAGCGGCCAGTAGCTCATTGAGGCCCCTTGTGTTGTATGCGCTTGGTTTCAAGCTTCTAAGACCTTCCAATTTCAAGCTATGAAGGAAAAGTGAAGACGCGTTTACTTTTCATATTTCATGACAGTTGGCTGAGACGGCCAAAACATGCACTCGTGGAAACTTTTTTCAAAATCCACTTTGGGCTTGTAAGATGTTGTAAAGTGACTTTCTGTCACAATGGAGTACATGCACCTCAACACCCAACTTCATGAACACCACATCAGAGTGAATGATGCGACTGAACCGCGTGCGCTGGAGCCACCAGTGAGCGGCCAGTAGCTCATTGAGGCCCCTTGTGTTGTATGCGCTTGGTTTCAAGCTTCTAAGACCTTCCAATTTCAAGTTATGAAGGAAAAGTGAAGACGCGTTTACTTTTCACATTTCATGACAGTTGGCTGAGACGGCCAAAACATGCACTCGTGGAAACTTTTTTCAAAATCCACTTTGGGCTTGTAAGATGTTGTAAAGTGACTTTCTGTCACAATGCAGTACATGCACCTCAACACCCAACTTCATGAACACCACATCAGAGTGAATGATGCGACTGAACCGCGTGCGCTGGAGCCACCAGTGAGCGGCCAGTAGCTCATTGAGGCCCCTTGTGTTGTATGCGCTTGGTTTCAAGCTTCTAAGACCTTCCAATTTCAAGTTATGAAGGAAAAGTGAAGACGCGTTTACTTTTCACATTTCATGACAGTTGGCTGAGACGGCCAAAACATGCACTCGTGGAAACTTTTTTCAAAATCCACTTTGGGCTTGTAAGATGTTGTAAAGTGACTTTCTGTCACAATGCAGTACATGCACCTCAACACCCAACTTCATGAACACCACATCAGAGTGAATGATGCGACTGAACCGCGTGCGCTGGAGCCACCAGTGAGCGGCCAGTAGCTCATTGAGGCCCCTTGTGTTGTATGCGCTTGGTTTCAAGCTTCTAAGACCTTCCAATTTCAAGCTATGAAGGAAAAGTGAAGACGCGTTTACTTTTCATATTTCATGACAGTTGGCTGAGACGGCCAAAACATGCACTCGTGGAAACTTTTTTCAAAATCCACTTTGGGCTTGTAAGATGTTGTAAAGTGACTTTCTGTCACAATGGAGTACATGCACCTCAACACCCAACTTCATGAACACCACATCAGAGTGAATGATGCGACTGAACCGCGTGCGCTGGAGCCACCAGTGAGCGGCCAGTAGCTCATTGAGGCCCCTTGTGTTGTATGCGCTTGGTTTCAAGCTTCTAAGACCTTCCAATTTCAAGTTATGAAGGAAAAGTGAAGACGCGTTTACTTTTCACATTTCATGACAGTTGGCTGAGACGGCCAAAACATGCACTCGTGGAAACTTTTTTCAAAATCCACTTTGGGCTTGTAAGATGTTGTAAAGTGACTTTCTGTCACAATGCAGTACATGCACCTCAACACCCAACTTCATGAACACCACATCAGAGTGAATGATGCGACTGAACCGCGTGCGCTGGAGCCACCAGTGAGCGGCCAGTAGCTCATTGAGGCCCCTTGTGTTGTATGCGCTTGGTTTCAAGCTTCTAAGACCTTCCAATTTCAAGTTATGAAGGAAAAGTGAAGACGCGTTTACTTTTCACATTTCATGACAGTTGGCTGAGACGGCCAAAACATGCACTCGTGGAAACTTTTTTCAAAATCCACTTTGGGCTTGTAAGATGTTGTAAAGTGACTTTCTGTCACAATGGAGTACATGCACCTCAACACCCAACTTCATGAACACCACATCAGAGTGAATGATGCGACTGAACCGCGTGCGCTGGAGCCACCAGTGAGCGGCCAGTAGCTCATTGAGGCCCCTTGTGTTGTATGCGCTTGGTTTCAAGCTTCTAAGACCTTCCAATTTCAAGTTATGAAGGAAAAGTGAAGACGCGTTTACTTTTCACATTTCATGACAGTTGGCTGAGACGGCCAAAACATGCACTCGTGGAAACTTTTTTCAAAATCCACTTTGGGCTTGTAAGATGTTGTAAAGTGACTTTCTGTCACAATGGAGTACATGCACCTCAACACCCAACTTCATGAACACCACATCAGAGTGAATGATGCGACTGAACCGCGTGCGCTGGAGCCACCAGTGAGCGGCCAGTAGCTCATTGAGGCCCCTTGTGTTGTATGCGCTTGGTTTCAAGCTTTTAAGACCTTCCAATTTCAAGCTATGAAGGAAAAGTGAAGACGCGTTTACTTTTCATATTTCATGACAGTTGGCTGAGACGGCCAAAACATGCACTCGTGGAAACTTTTTTCAAAATCCACTTTGGGCTTGTAAGATGTTGTAAAGTGACTTTCTGTCACAATGCAGTACATGCACCTCAACACCCAACTTCATGAACACCACATCAGAGTGAATGATGCGACTGAACCGCGTGCGCTGGAGCCACCAGTGAGCGGCCAGTAGCTCATTGAGGCCCCTTGTGTTGTATGCGCTTGGTTTCAAGCTTTTAAGACCTTCCAATTTCAAGCTATGAAGGAAAAGTGAAGACGCGTTTACTTTTCATATTTCATGACAGTTGGCTGAGACGGCCAAAACATGCACTCGTGGAAACTTTTTTCAAAATCCACTTTGGGCTTGTAAGATGTTGTAAAGTGACTTTCTGTCACAATGCAGTACATGCACCTCAACACCCAACTTCATGAACACCACATCAGAGTGAATGATGCGACTGAACCGCGTGCGCTGGAGCCACCAGTGAGCGGCCAGTAGCTCATTGAGGCCCCTTGTGTTGTATGCGCTTGGTTTCAAGCTTCTAAGACCTTCCAATTTCAAGCTATGAAGGAAAAGTGAAGACGCGTTTACTTTTCATATTTCATGACAGTTGGCTGAGACGGCCAAAACATGCACTCGTGGAAACTTTTTTCAAAATCCACTTTGGGCTTGTAAGATGTTGTAAAGTGACTTTCTGTCACAATGGAGTACATGCACCTCAACACCCAACTTCATGAACACCACATCAGAGTGAATGATGCGACTGAACCGCGTGCGCTGGAGCCACCAGTGAGCGGCCAGTAGCTCATTGAGGCCCCTTGTGTTGTATGCGCTTGGTTTCAAGCTTCTAAGACCTTCCAATTTCAAGTTATGAAGGAAAAGTGAAGACGCGTTTACTTTTCACATTTCATGACAGTTGGCTGAGACGGCCAAAACATGCACTCGTGGAAACTTTTTTCAAAATCCACTTTGGGCTTGTAAGATGTTGTAAAGTGACTTTCTGTCACAATGCAGTACATGCACCTCAACACCCAACTTCATGAACACCACATCAGAGTGAATGATGCGACTGAACCGCGTGCGCTGGAGCCACCAGTGAGCGGCCAGTAGCTCATTGAGGCCCCTTGTGTTGTATGCGCTTGGTTTCAAGCTTCTAAGACCTTCCAATTTCAAGTTATGAAGGAAAAGTGAAGACGCGTTTACTTTTCACATTTCATGACAGTTGGCTGAGACGGCCAAAACATGCACTCGTGGAAACTTTTTTCAAAATCCACTTTGGGCTTGTAAGATGTTGTAAAGTGACTTTCTGTCACAATGCAGTACATGCACCTCAACACCCAACTTCATGAACACCACATCAGAGTGAATGATGCGACTGAACCGCGTGCGCTGGAGCCACCAGTGAGCGGCCAGTAGCTCATTGAGGCCCCTTGTGTTGTATGCGCTTGGTTTCAAGCTTTTAAGACCTTCCAATTTCAAGCTATGAAGGAAAAGTGAAGACGCGTTTACTTTTCATATTTCATGACAGTTGGCTGAGACGGCCAAAACATGCACTCGTGGAAACTTTTTTCAAAATCCACTTTGGGCTTGTAAGATGTTGTAAAGTGACTTTCTGTCACAATGCAGTACATGCACCTCAACACCCAACTTCATGAACACCACATCAGAGTGAATGATGCGACTGAACCGCGTGCGCTGGAGCCACCAGTGAGCGGCCAGTAGCTCATTGAGGCCCCTTGTGTTGTATGCGCTTGGTTTCAAGCTTCTAAGACCTTCCAATTTCAAGCTATGAAGGAAAAGTGAAGACGCGTTTACTTTTCATATTTCATGACAGTTGGCTGAGACGGCCAAAACATGCACTCGTGGAAACTTTTTTCAAAATCCACTTTGGGCTTGTAAGATGTTGTAAAGTGACTTTCTGTCACAATGGAGTACATGCACCTCAACACCCAACTTCATGAACACCACATCAGAGTGAATGATGCGACTGAACCGCGTGCGCTGGAGCCACCAGTGAGCGGCCAGTAGCTCATTGAGGCCCCTTGTGTTGTATGCGCTTGGTTTCAAGCTTCTAAGACCTTCCAATTTCAAGTTATGAAGGAAAAGTGAAGACGCGTTTACTTTTCACATTTCATGACAGTTGGCTGAGACGGCCAAAACATGCACTCGTGGAAACTTTTTTCAAAATCCACTTTGGGCTTGTAAGATGTTGTAAAGTGACTTTCTGTCACAATGCAGTACATGCACCTCAACACCCAACTTCATGAACACCACATCAGAGTGAATGATGCGACTGAACCGCGTGCGCTGGAGCCACCAGTGAGCGGCCAGTAGCTCATTGAGGCCCCTTGTGTTGTATGCGCTTGGTTTCAAGCTTCTAAGACCTTCCAATTTCAAGTTATGAAGGAAAAGTGAAGACGCGTTTACTTTTCACATTTCATGACAGTTGGCTGAGACGGCCAAAACATGCACTCGTGGAAACTTTTTTCAAAATCCACTTTGGGCTTGTAAGATGTTGTAAAGTGACTTTCTGTCACAATGCAGTACATGCACCTCAACACCCAACTTCATGAACACCACATCAGAGTGAATGATGCGACTGAACCGCGTGCGCTGGAGCCACCAGTGAGCGGCCAGTAGCTCATTGAGGCCCCTTGTGTTGTATGCGCTTGGTTTCAAGCTTCTAAGACCTTCCAATTTCAAGCTATGAAGGAAAAGTGAAGACGCGTTTACTTTTCATATTTCATGACAGTTGGCTGAGACGGCCAAAACATGCACTCGTGGAAACTTTTTTCAAAATCCACTTTGGGCTTGTAAGATGTTGTAAAGTGACTTTCTGTCACAATGGAGTACATGCACCTCAACACCCAACTTCATGAACACCACATCAGAGTGAATGATGCGACTGAACCGCGTGCGCTGGAGCCACCAGTGAGCGGCCAGTAGCTCATTGAGGCCCCTTGTGTTGTATGCGCTTGGTTTCAAGCTTCTAAGACCTTCCAATTTCAAGCTATGAAGGAAAAGTGAAGACGCGTTTACTTTTCATATTTCATGACAGTTGGCTGAGACGGCCAAAACATGCACTCGTGGAAACTTTTTTCAAAATCCACTTTGGGCTTGTAAGATGTTGTAAAGTGACTTTCTGTCACAATGGAGTACATGCACCTCAACACCCAACTTCATGAACACCACATCAGAGTGAATGATGCGACTGAACCGCGTGCGCTGGAGCCACCAGTGAGCGGCCAGTAGCTCATTGAGGCCCCTTGTGTTGTATGCGCTTGGTTTCAAGCTTCTAAGACCTTCCAATTTCAAGTTATGAAGGAAAAGTGAAGACGCGTTTACTTTTCACATTTCATGACAGTTGGCTGAGACGGCCGAAACATGCACTCGTGGAAACTTTTTTCAAAATCCACTTTGGGCTTGTAAGATGTTGTAAAGTGACTTTCTGTCACAATGCAGTACATGCACCTCAACACCCAACTTCATGAACACCACATCAGAGTGAATGATGCGACTGAACCGCGTGCGCTGGAGCCACCAGTGAGCGGCCAGTAGCTCATTGAGGCCCCTTGTGTTGTATGCGCTTGGTTTCAAGCTTCTAAGACCTTCCAATTTCAAGCTATGAAGGAAAAGTGAAGACGCGTTTACTTTTCATATTTCATGACAGTTGGCTGAGACGGCCAAAACATGCACTCGTGGAAACTTTTTTCAAAATCCACTTTGGGCTTGTAAGATGTTGTAAAGTGACTTTCTGTCACAATGGAGTACATGCACCTCAACACCCAACTTCATGAACACCACATCAGAGTGAATGATGCGACTGAACCGCGTGCGCTGGAGCCACCAGTGAGCGGCCAGTAGCTCATTGAGGCCCCTTGTGTTGTATGCGCTTGGTTTCAAGCTTCTAAGACCTTCCAATTTCAAGTTATGAAGGAAAAGTGAAGACGCGTTTACTTTTCACATTTCATGACAGTTGGCTGAGACGGCCAAAACATGCACTCGTGGAAACTTTTTTCAAAATCCACTTTGGGCTTGTAAGATGTTGTAAAGTGACTTTCTGTCACAATGGAGTACATGCATCTCAACACCCAACTTCATGAACACCACATCAGAGTGAATGATGCGACTGAACCGCGTGCGCTGGAGCCACCAGTGAGCGGCCAGTAGCTCATTGAGGCCCCTTGTGTTGTATGCGCTTGGTTTCAAGCTTCTAAGACCTTCCAATTTCAAGTTATGAAGGAAAAGTGAAGACGCGTTTACTTTTCACATTTCATGACAGTTGGCTGAGACGGCCAAAACATGCACTCGTGGAAACTTTTTTCAAAATCCACTTTGGGCTTGTAAGATGTTGTAAAGTGACTTTCTGTCACAATGCAGTACATGCACCTCAACACCCAACTTCATGAACACCACATCAGAGTGAATGATGCGACTGAACCGCGTGCGCTGGAGCCACCAGTGAGCGGCCAGTAGCTCATTGAGGCCCCTTGTGTTGTATGCGCTTGGTTTCAAGCTTCTAAGACCTTCCAATTTCAAGTTATGAAGGAAAAGTGAAGACGCGTTTACTTTTCACATTTCATGACAGTTGGCTGAGACGGCCAAAACATGCACTCGTGGAAACTTTTTTCAAAATCCACTTTGGGCTTGTAAGATGTTGTAAAGTGACTTTCTGTCACAATGGAGTACATGCACCTCAACACCCAACTTCATGAACACCACATCAGAGTGAATGATGCGACTGAACCGCGTGCGCTGGAGCCACCAGTGAGCGGCCAGTAGCTCATTGAGGCCCCTTGTGTTGTATGCGCTTGGTTTCAAGCTTCTAAGACCTTCCAATTTCAAGTTATGAAGGAAAAGTGAAGACGCGTTTACTTTTCACATTTCATGACAGTTGGCTGAGACGGCCAAAACATGCACTCGTGGAAACTTTTTTCAAAATCCACTTTGGGCTTGTAAGATGTTGTAAAGTGACTTTCTGTCACAATGGAGTACATGCACCTCAACACCCAACTTCATGAACACCACATCAGAGTGAATGATGCGACTGAACCGCGTGCGCTGGAGCCACCAGTGAGCGGCCAGTAGCTCATTGAGGCCCCTTGTGTTGTATGCGCTTGGTTTCAAGCTTTTAAGACCTTCCAATTTCAAGCTATGAAGGAAAAGTGAAGACGCGTTTACTTTTCATATTTCATGACAGTTGGCTGAGACGGCCAAAACATGCACTCGTGGAAACTTTTTTCAAAATCCACTTTGGGCTTGTAAGATGTTGTAAAGTGACTTTCTGTCACAATGGAGTACATGCACCTCAACACCCAACTTCATGAACACCACATCAGAGTGAATGATGCGACTGAACCGCGTGCGCTGGAGCCACCAGTGAGCGGCCAGTAGCTCATTGAGGCCCCTTGTGTTGTATGCGCTTGGTTTCAAGCTTCTAAGACCTTCCAATTTCAAGTTATGAAGGAAAAGTGAAGACGCGTTTACTTTTCACATTTCATGACAGTTGGCTGAGACGGCCAAAACATGCACTCGTGGAAACTTTTTTCAAAATCCACTTTGGGCTTGTAAGATGTTGTAAAGTGACTTTCTGTCACAATGGAGTACATGCACCTCAACACCCAACTTCATGAACACCACATCAGAGTGAATGATGCGACTGAACCGCGTGCGCTGGAGCCACCAGTGAGCGGCCAGTAGCTCATTGAGGCCCCTTGTGTTGTATGCGCTTGGTTTCAAGCTTTTAAGACCTTCCAATTTCAAGCTATGAAGGAAAAGTGAAGACGCGTTTACTTTTCATATTTCATGACAGTTGGCTGAGACGGCCAAAACATGCACTCGTGGAAACTTTTTTCAAAATCCACTTTGGGCTTGTAAGATGTTGTAAAGTGACTTTCTGTCACAATGCAGTACATGCACCTCAACACCCAACTTCATGAACACCACATCAGAGTGAATGATGCGACTGAACCGCGTGCGCTGGAGCCACCAGTGAGCGGCCAGTAGCTCATTGAGGCCCCTTGTGTTGTATGCGCTTGGTTTCAAGCTTTTAAGACCTTCCAATTTCAAGCTATGAAGGAAAAGTGAAGACGCGTTTACTTTTCATATTTCATGACAGTTGGCTGAGACGGCCAAAACATGCACTCGTGGAAACTTTTTTCAAAATCCACTTTGGGCTTGTAAGATGTTGTAAAGTGACTTTCTGTCACAATGCAGTACATGCACCTCAACACCCAACTTCATGAACACCACATCAGAGTGAATGATGCGACTGAACCGCGTGCGCTGGAGCCACCAGTGAGCGGCCAGTAGCTCATTGAGGCCCCTTGTGTTGTATGCGCTTGGTTTCAAGCTTCTAAGACCTTCCAATTTCAAGTTATGAAGGAAAAGTGAAGACGCGTTTACTTTTCACATTTCATGACAGTTGGCTGAGACGGCCGAAACATGCACTCGTGGAAACTTTTTTCAAAATCCACTTTGGGCTTGTAAGATGTTGTAAAGTGACTTTCTGTCACAATGCAGTACATGCACCTCAACACCCAACTTCATGAACACCACATCAGAGTGAATGATGCGACTGAACCGCGTGCGCTGGAGCCACCAGTGAGCGGCCAGTAGCTCATTGAGGCCCCTTGTGTTGTATGCGCTTGGTTTCAAGCTTCTAAGACCTTCCAATTTCAAGCTATGAAGGAAAAGTGAAGACGCGTTTACTTTTCATATTTCATGACAGTTGGCTGAGACGGCCAAAACATGCACTCGTGGAAACTTTTTTCAAAATCCACTTTGGGCTTGTAAGATGTTGTAAAGTGACTTTCTGTCACAATGGAGTACATGCACCTCAACACCCAACTTCATGAACACCACATCAGAGTGAATGATGCGACTGAACCGCGTGCGCTGGAGCCACCAGTGAGCGGCCAGTAGCTCATTGAGGCCCCTTGTGTTGTATGCGCTTGGTTTCAAGCTTCTAAGACCTTCCAATTTCAAGTTATGAAGGAAAAGTGAAGACGCGTTTACTTTTCACATTTCATGACAGTTGGCTGAGACGGCCAAAACATGCACTCGTGGAAACTTTTTTCAAAATCCACTTTGGGCTTGTAAGATGTTGTAAAGTGACTTTCTGTCACAATGGAGTACATGCATCTCAACACCCAACTTCATGAACACCACATCAGAGTGAATGATGCGACTGAACCGCGTGCGCTGGAGCCACCAGTGAGCGGCCAGTAGCTCATTGAGGCCCCTTGTGTTGTATGCGCTTGGTTTCAAGCTTCTAAGACCTTCCAATTTCAAGTTATGAAGGAAAAGTGAAGACGCGTTTACTTTTCACATTTCATGACAGTTGGCTGAGACGGCCAAAACATGCACTCGTGGAAACTTTTTTCAAAATCCACTTTGGGCTTGTAAGATGTTGTAAAGTGACTTTCTGTCACAATGCAGTACATGCACCTCAACACCCAACTTCATGAACACCACATCAGAGTGAATGATGCGACTGAACCGCGTGCGCTGGAGCCACCAGTGAGCGGCCAGTAGCTCATTGAGGCCCCTTGTGTTGTATGCGCTTGGTTTCAAGCTTCTAAGACCTTCCAATTTCAAGTTATGAAGGAAAAGTGAAGACGCGTTTACTTTTCACATTTCATGACAGTTGGCTGAGACGGCCAAAACATGCACTCGTGGAAACTTTTTTCAAAATCCACTTTGGGCTTGTAAGATGTTGTAAAGTGACTTTCTGTCACAATGGAGTACATGCACCTCAACACCCAACTTCATGAACACCACATCAGAGTGAATGATGCGACTGAACCGCGTGCGCTGGAGCCACCAGTGAGCGGCCAGTAGCTCATTGAGGCCCCTTGTGTTGTATGCGCTTGGTTTCAAGCTTCTAAGACCTTCCAATTTCAAGTTATGAAGGAAAAGTGAAGACGCGTTTACTTTTCACATTTCATGACAGTTGGCTGAGACGGCCAAAACATGCACTCGTGGAAACTTTTTTCAAAATCCACTTTGGGCTTGTAAGATGTTGTAAAGTGACTTTCTGTCACAATGGAGTACATGCACCTCAACACCCAACTTCATGAACACCACATCAGAGTGAATGATGCGACTGAACCGCGTGCGCTGGAGCCACCAGTGAGCGGCCAGTAGCTCATTGAGGCCCCTTGTGTTGTATGCGCTTGGTTTCAAGCTTTTAAGACCTTCCAATTTCAAGCTATGAAGGAAAAGTGAAGACGCGTTTACTTTTCATATTTCATGACAGTTGGCTGAGACGGCCAAAACATGCACTCGTGGAAACTTTTTTCAAAATCCACTTTGGGCTTGTAAGATGTTGTAAAGTGACTTTCTGTCACAATGGAGTACATGCACCTCAACACCCAACTTCATGAACACCACATCAGAGTGAATGATGCGACTGAACCGCGTGCGCTGGAGCCACCAGTGAGCGGCCAGTAGCTCATTGAGGCCCCTTGTGTTGTATGCGCTTGGTTTCAAGCTTCTAAGACCTTCCAATTTCAAGTTATGAAGGAAAAGTGAAGACGCGTTTACTTTTCACATTTCATGACAGTTGGCTGAGACGGCCAAAACATGCACTCGTGG
This sequence comes from Sardina pilchardus, assembly GCF_963854185.1. Classification (NCBI taxonomy): domain Eukaryota; kingdom Metazoa; phylum Chordata; class Actinopteri; order Clupeiformes; family Clupeidae; genus Sardina; species Sardina pilchardus. The sequence goes on from NW_026910927.1 coordinate 419,761, forward strand.
AAACTTTTTTCAAAATCCACTTTGGGCTTGTAAGATGTTGTAAAGTGACTTTCTGTCACAATGGAGTACATGCACCTCAACACCCAACTTCATGAACACCACATCAGAGTGAATGATGCGACTGAACCGCGTGCGCTGGAGCCACCAGTGAGCGGCCAGTAGCTCATTGAGGCCCCTTGTGTTGTATGCGCTTGGTTTCAAGCTTTTAAGACCTTCCAATTTCAAGCTATGAAGGAAAAGTGAAGACGCGTTTACTTTTCATATTTCATGACAGTTGGCTGAGACGGCCAAAACATGCACTCGTGGAAACTTTTTTCAAAATCCACTTTGGGCTTGTAAGATGTTGTAAAGTGACTTTCTGTCACAATGCAGTACATGCACCTCAACACCCAACTTCATGAACACCACATCAGAGTGAATGATGCGACTGAACCGCGTGCGCTGGAGCCACCAGTGAGCGGCCAGTAGCTCATTGAGGCCCCTTGTGTTGTATGCGCTTGGTTTCAAGCTTTTAAGACCTTCCAATTTCAAGCTATGAAGGAAAAGTGAAGACGCGTTTACTTTTCATATTTCATGACAGTTGGCTGAGACGGCCAAAACATGCACTCGTGGAAACTTTTTTCAAAATCCACTTTGGGCTTGTAAGATGTTGTAAAGTGACTTTCTGTCACAATGCAGTACATGCACCTCAACACCCAACTTCATGAACACCACATCAGAGTGAATGATGCGACTGAACCGCGTGCGCTGGAGCCACCAGTGAGCGGCCAGTAGCTCATTGAGGCCCCTTGTGTTGTATGCGCTTGGTTTCAAGCTTTTAAGACCTTCCAATTTCAAGCTATGAAGGAAAAGTGATGACGCGTTTACTTTTCATATTTCATGACAGTTGGCTGAGACGGCCAAAACATGCACTCGTGGAAACTTTTTTCAAAATCCACTTTGGGCTTGTAAGATGTTGTAAAGTGACTTTCTGTCACAATGCAGTACATGCACCTCAACACCCAACTTCATGAACACCACATCAGAGTGAATGATGCGACTGAACCGCGTGCGCTGGAGCCACCAGTGAGCGGCCAGTAGCTCATTGAGGCCCCTTGTGTTGTATGCGCTTGGTTTCAAGCTTCTAAGACCTTCCAATTTCAAGTTATGAAGGAAAAGTGAAGACGCGTTTACTTTTCACATTTCATGACAGTTGGCTGAGACGGCCAAAACATGCACTCGTGGAAACTTTTTTCAAAATCCACTTTGGGCTTGTAAGATGTTGTAAAGTGACTTTCTGTCACAATGGAGTACATGCACCTCAACACCCAACTTCATGAACACCACATCAGAGTGAATGATGCGACTGAACCGCGTGCGCTGGAGCCACCAGTGAGCGGCCAGTAGCTCATTGAGGCCCCTTGTGTTGTATGCGCTTGGTTTCAAGCTTTTAAGACCTTCCAATTTCAAGCTATGAAGGAAAAGTGAAGACGCGTTTACTTTTCATATTTCATGACAGTTGGCTGAGACGGCCAAAACATGCACTCGTGGAAACTTTTTTCAAAATCCACTTTGGGCTTGTAAGATGTTGTAAAGTGACTTTCTGTCACAATGGAGTACATGCACCTCAACACCCAACTTCATGAACACCACATCAGAGTGAATGATGCGACTGAACCGCGTGCGCTGGAGCCACCAGTGAGCGGCCAGTAGCTCATTGAGGCCCCTTGTGTTGTATGCGCTTGGTTTCAAGCTTCTAAGACCTTCCAATTTCAAGTTATGAAGGAAAAGTGAAGACGCGTTTACTTTTCACATTTCATGACAGTTGGCTGAGACGGCCAAAACATGCACTCGTGGAAACTTTTTTCAAAATCCACTTTGGGCTTGTAAGATGTTGTAAAGTGACTTTCTGTCACAATGCAGTACATGCACCTCAACACCCAACTTCATGAACACCACATCAGAGTGAATGATGCGACTGAACCGCGTGCGCTGGATCCACCAGTGAGCGGCCAGTAGCTCATTGAGGCCCCTTGTGTTGTATGCGCTTGGTTTCAAGCTTCTAAGACCTTCCAATTTCAAGTTATGAAGGAAAAGTGAAGACGCGTTTACTTTTCACATTTCATGACAGTTGGCTGAGACGGCCAAAACATGCACTCGTGGAAACTTTTTTCAAAATCCACTTTGGGCTTGTAAGATGTTGTAAAGTGACTTTCTGTCACAATGGAGTACATGCACCTCAACACCCAACTTCATGAACACCACATCAGAGTGAATGATGCGACTGAACCGCGTGCGCTGGAGCCACCAGTGAGCGGCCAGTAGCTCATTGAGGCCCCTTGTGTTGTATGCGCTTGGTTTCAAGCTTTTAAGACCTTCCAATTTCAAGCTATGAAGGAAAAGTGAAGACGCGTTTACTTTTCATATTTCATGACAGTTGGCTGAGACGGCCAAAACATGCACTCGTGGAAACTTTTTTCAAAATCCACTTTGGGCTTGTAAGATGTTGTAAAGTGACTTTCTGTCACAATGCAGTACATGCACCTCAACACCCAACTTCATGAACACCACATCAGAGTGAATGATGCGACTGAACCGCGTGCGCTGGAGCCACCAGTGAGCGGCCAGTAGCTCATTGAGGCCCCTTGTGTTGTATGCGCTTGGTTTCAAGCTTTTAAGACCTTCCAATTTCAAGCTATGAAGGAAAAGTGAAGACGCGTTTACTTTTCATATTTCATGACAGTTGGCTGAGACGGCCAAAACATGCACTCGTGGAAACTTTTTTCAAAATCCACTTTGGGCTTGTAAGATGTTGTAAAGTGACTTTCTGTCACAATGCAGTACATGCACCTCAACACCCAACTTCATGAACACCACATCAGAGTGAATGATGCGACTGAACCGCGTGCGCTGGAGCCACCAGTGAGCGGCCAGTAGCTCATTGAGGCCCCTTGTGTTGTATGCGCTTGGTTTCAAGCTTTTAAGACCTTCCAATTTCAAGCTATGAAGGAAAAGTGATGACGCGTTTACTTTTCATATTTCATGACAGTTGGCTGAGACGGCCAAAACATGCACTCGTGGAAACTTTTTTCAAAATCCACTTTGGGCTTGTAAGATGTTGTAAAGTGACTTTCTGTCACAATGCAGTACATGCACCTCAACACCCAACTTCATGAACACCACATCAGAGTGAATGATGCGACTGAACCGCGTGCGCTGGAGCCACCAGTGAGCGGCCAGTAGCTCATTGAGGCCCCTTGTGTTGTATGCGCTTGGTTTCAAGCTTCTAAGACCTTCCAATTTCAAGCTATGAAGGAAAAGTGAAGACGCGTTTACTTTTCATATTTCATGACAGTTGGCTGAGACGGCCAAAACATGCACTCGTGGAAACTTTTTTCAAAATCCACTTTGGGCTTGTAAGATGTTGTAAAGTGACTTTCTGTCACAATGGAGTACATGCACCTCAACACCCAACTTCATGAACACCACATCAGAGTGAATGATGCGACTGAACCGCGTGCGCTGGAGCCACCAGTGAGCGGCCAGTAGCTCATTGAGGCCCCTTGTGTTGTATGCGCTTGGTTTCAAGCTTTTAAGACCTTCCAATTTCAAGCTATGAAGGAAAAGTGAAGACGCGTTTACTTTTCATATTTCATGACAGTTGGCTGAGACGGCCAAAACATGCACTCGTGGAAACTTTTTTCAAAATCCACTTTGGGCTTGTAAGATGTTGTAAAGTGACTTTCTGTCACAATGCAGTACATGCACCTCAACACCCAACTTCATGAACACCACATCAGAGTGAATGATGCGACTGAACCGCGTGCGCTGGAGCCACCAGTGAGCGGCCAGTAGCTCATTGAGGCCCCTTGTGTTGTATGCGCTTGGTTTCAAGCTTCTAAGACCTTCCAATTTCAAGTTATGAAGGAAAAGTGAAGACGCGTTTACTTTTCACATTTCATGACAGTTGGCTGAGACGGCCAAAACATGCACTCGTGGAAACTTTTTTCAAAATCCACTTTGGGCTTGTAAGATGTTGTAAAGTGACTTTCTGTCACAATGGAGTACATGCACCTCAACACCCAACTTCATGAACACCACATCAGAGTGAATGATGCGACTGAACCGCGTGCGCTGGAGCCACCAGTGAGCGGCCAGTAGCTCATTGAGGCCCCTTGTGTTGTATGCGCTTGGTTTCAAGCTTTTAAGACCTTCCAATTTCAAGCTATGAAGGAAAAGTGAAGACGCGTTTACTTTTCATATTTCATGACAGTTGGCTGAGACGGCCAAAACATGCACTCGTGGAAACTTTTTTCAAAATCCACTTTGGGCTTGTAAGATGTTGTAAAGTGACTTTCTGTCACAATGGAGTACATGCACCTCAACACCCAACTTCATGAACACCACATCAGAGTGAATGATGCGACTGAACCGCGTGCGCTGGAGCCACCAGTGAGCGGCCAGTAGCTCATTGAGGCCCCTTGTGTTGTATGCGCTTGGTTTCAAGCTTCTAAGACCTTCCAATTTCAAGTTATGAAGGAAAAGTGAAGACGCGTTTACTTTTCACATTTCATGACAGTTGGCTGAGACGGCCAAAACATGCACTCGTGGAAACTTTTTTCAAAATCCACTTTGGGCTTGTAAGATGTTGTAAAGTGACTTTCTGTCACAATGCAGTACATGCACCTCAACACCCAACTTCATGAACACCACATCAGAGTGAATGATGCGACTGAACCGCGTGCGCTGGAGCCACCAGTGAGCGGCCAGTAGTTCATTGAGGCCCCTTGTGTTGTATGCGCTTGGTTTCAAGCTTCTAAGACCTTCCAATTTCAAGTTATGAAGGAAAAGTGAAGACGCGTTTACTTTTCACATTTCATGACAGTTGGCTGAGACGGCCAAAACATGCACTCGTGGAAACTTTTTTCAAAATCCACTTTGGGCTTGTAAGATGTTGTAAAGTGACTTTCTGTCACAATGGAGTACATGCACCTCAACACCCAACTTCATGAACACCACATCAGAGTGAATGATGCGACTGAACCGCGTGCGCTGGAGCCACCAGTGAGCGGCCAGTAGCTCATTGAGGCCCCTTGTGTTGTATGCGCTTGGTTTCAAGCTTCTAAGACCTTCCAATTTCAAGCTATGAAGGAAAAGTGAAGACGCGTTTACTTTTCATATTTCATGACAGTTGGCTGAGACGGCCAAAACATGCACTCGTGGAAACTTTTTTCAAAATCCACTTTGGGCTTGTAAGATGTTGTAAAGTGACTTTCTGTCACAATGGAGTACATGCACCTCAACACCCAACTTCATGAACACCACATCAGAGTGAATGATGCGACTGAACCGCGTGCGCTGGAGCCACCAGTGAGCGGCCAGTAGCTCATTGAGGCCCCTTGTGTTGTATGCGCTTGGTTTCAAGCTTTTAAGACCTTCCAATTTCAAGCTATGAAGGAAAAGTGAAGACGCGTTTACTTTTCATATTTCATGACAGTTGGCTGAGACGGCCAAAACATGCACTCGTGGAAACTTTTTTCAAAATCCACTTTGGGCTTGTAAGATGTTGTAAAGTGACTTTCTGTCACAATGCAGTACATGCACCTCAACACCCAACTTCATGAACACCACATCAGAGTGAATGATGCGACTGAACCGCGTGCGCTGGAGCCACCAGTGAGCGGCCAGTAGCTCATTGAGGCCCCTTGTGTTGTATGCGCTTGGTTTCAAGCTTTTAAGACCTTCCAATTTCAAGCTATGAAGGAAAAGTGAAGACGCGTTTACTTTTCATATTTCATGACAGTTGGCTGAGACGGCCAAAACATGCACTCGTGGAAACTTTTTTCAAAATCCACTTTGGGCTTGTAAGATGTTGTAAAGTGACTTTCTGTCACAATGCAGTACATGCACCTCAACACCCAACTTCATGAACACCACATCAGAGTGAATGATGCGACTGAACCGCGTGCGCTGGAGCCACCAGTGAGCGGCCAGTAGCTCATTGAGGCCCCTTGTGTTGTATGCGCTTGGTTTCAAGCTTCTAAGACCTTCCAATTTCAAGCTATGAAGGAAAAGTGAAGACGCGTTTACTTTTCATATTTCATGACAGTTGGCTGAGACGGCCAAAACATGCACTCGTGGAAACTTTTTTCAAAATCCACTTTGGGCTTGTAAGATGTTGTAAAGTGACTTTCTGTCACAATGGAGTACATGCACCTCAACACCCAACTTCATGAACACCACATCAGAGTGAATGATGCGACTGAACCGCGTGCGCTGGAGCCACCAGTGAGCGGCCAGTAGCTCATTGAGGCCCCTTGTGTTGTATGCGCTTGGTTTCAAGCTTTTAAGACCTTCCAATTTCAAGCTATGAAGGAAAAGTGAAGACGCGTTTACTTTTCATATTTCATGACAGTTGGCTGAGACGGCCAAAACATGCACTCGTGGAAACTTTTTTCAAAATCCACTTTGGGCTTGTAAGATGTTGTAAAGTGACTTTCTGTCACAATGCAGTACATGCACCTCAACACCCAACTTCATGAACACCACATCAGAGTGAATGATGCGACTGAACCGCGTGCGCTGGAGCCACCAGTGAGCGGCCAGTAGCTCATTGAGGTCCCTTGTGTTGTATGCGCTTGGTTTCAAGCTTCTAAGACCTTCCAATTTCAAGTTATGAAGGAAAAGTGAAGACGCGTTTACTTTTCACATTTCATGACAGTTGGCTGAGACGGCCAAAACATGCACTCGTGGAAACTTTTTTCAAAATCCACTTTGGGCTTGTAAGATGTTGTAAAGTGACTTTCTGTCACAATGCAGTACATGCACCTCAACACCCAACTTCATGAACACCACATCAGAGTGAATGATGCGACTGAACCGCGTGCGCTGGAGCCACCAGTGAGCGGCCAGTAGCTCATTGAGGCCCCTTGTGTTGTATGCGCTTGGTTTCAAGCTTCTAAGACCTTCCAATTTCAAGTTATGAAGGAAAAGTGAAGACGCGTTTACTTTTCACATTTCATGACAGTTGGCTGAGACGGCCAAAACATGCACTCGTGGAAACTTTTTTCAAAATCCACTTTGGGCTTGTAAGATGTTGTAAAGTGACTTTCTGTCACAATGCAGTACATGCACCTCAACACCCAACTTCATGAACACCACATCAGAGTGAATGATGCGACTGAACCGCGTGCGCTGGAGCCACCAGTGAGCGGCCAGTAGCTCATTGAGGCCCCTTGTGTTGTATGCGCTTGGTTTCAAGCTTCTAAGACCTTCCAATTTCAAGTTATGAAGGAAAAGTGAAGACGCGTTTACTTTTCACATTTCATGACAGTTGGCTGAGACGGCCAAAACATGCACTCGTGGAAACTTTTTTCAAAATCCACTTTGGGCTTGTAAGATGTTGTAAAGTGACTTTCTGTCACAATGGAGTACATGCACCTCAACACCCAACTTCATGAACACCACATCAGAGTGAATGATGCGACTGAACCGCGTGCGCTGGAGCCACCAGTGAGCGGCCAGTAGCTCATTGAGGCCCCTTGTGTTGTATGCGCTTGGTTTCAAGCTTTTAAGACCTTCCAATTTCAAGCTATGAAGGAAAAGTGAAGACGCGTTTACTTTTCATATTTCATGACAGTTGGCTGAGACGGCCAAAACATGCACTCGTGGAAACTTTTTTCAAAATCCACTTTGGGCTTGTAAGATGTTGTAAAGTGACTTTCTGTCACAATGCAGTACATGCACCTCAACACCCAACTTCATGAACACCACATCAGAGTGAATGATGCGACTGAACCGCGTGCGCTGGAGCCACCAGTGAGCGGCCAGTAGCTCATTGAGGCCCCTTGTGTTGTATGCGCTTGGTTTCAAGCTTTTAAGACCTTCCAATTTCAAGCTATGAAGGAAAAGTGAAGACGCGTTTACTTTTCATATTTCATGACAGTTGGCTGAGACGGCCAAAACATGCACTCGTGGAAACTTTTTTCAAAATCCACTTTGGGCTTGTAAGATGTTGTAAAGTGACTTTCTGTCACAATGCAGTACATGCACCTCAACACCCAACTTCATGAACACCACATCAGAGTGAATGATGCGACTGAACCGCGTGCGCTGGAGCCACCAGTGAGCGGCCAGTAGCTCATTGAGGCCCCTTGTGTTGTATGCGCTTGGTTTCAAGCTTCTAAGACCTTCCAATTTCAAGCTATGAAGGAAAAGTGAAGACGCGTTTACTTTTCATATTTCATGACAGTTGGCTGAGACGGCCAAAACATGCACTCGTGGAAACTTTTTTCAAAATCCACTTTGGGCTTGTAAGATGTTGTAAAGTGACTTTCTGTCACAATGGAGTACATGCACCTCAACACCCAACTTCATGAACACCACATCAGAGTGAATGATGCGACTGAACCGCGTGCGCTGGAGCCACCAGTGAGCGGCCAGTAGCTCATTGAGGCCCCTTGTGTTGTATGCGCTTGGTTTCAAGCTTTTAAGACCTTCCAATTTCAAGCTATGAAGGAAAAGTGAAGACGCGTTGACTTTTCATATTTCATGACAGTTGGCTGAGACGGCCAAAACATGCACTCGTGGAAACTTTTTTCAAAATCCACTTTGGGCTTGTAAGATGTTGTAAAGTGACTTTCTGTCACAATGCAGTACATGCACCTCAACACCCAACTTCATGAACACCACATCAGAGTGAATGATGCGACTGAACCGCGTGCGCTGGAGCCACCAGTGAGCGGCCAGTAGCTCATTGAGGTCCCTTGTGTTGTATGCGCTTGGTTTCAAGCTTCTAAGACCTTCCAATTTCAAGTTATGAAGGAAAAGTGAAGACGCGTTTACTTTTCACATTTCATGACAGTTGGCTGAGACGGCCAAAACATGCACTCGTGGAAACTTTTTTCAAAATCCACTTTGGGCTTGTAAGATGTTGTAAAGTGACTTTCTGTCACAATGCAGTACATGCACCTCAACACCCAACTTCATGAACACCACATCAGAGTGAATGATGCGACTGAACCGCGTGCGCTGGAGCCACCAGTGAGCGGCCAGTAGCTCATTGAGGCCCCTTGTGTTGTATGCGCTTGGTTTCAAGCTTCTAAGACCTTCCAATTTCAAGTTATGAAGGAAAAGTGAAGACGCGTTTACTTTTCACATTTCATGACAGTTGGCTGAGACGGCCAAAACATGCACTCGTGGAAACTTTTTTCAAAATCCACTTTGGGCTTGTAAGATGTTGTAAAGTGACTTTCTGTCACAATGCAGTACATGCACCTCAACACCCAACTTCATGAACACCACATCAGAGTGAATGATGCGACTGAACCGCGTGCGCTGGAGCCACCAGTGAGCGGCCAGTAGCTCATTGAGGCCCCTTGTGTTGTATGCGCTTGGTTTCAAGCTTTTAAGACCTTCCAATTTCAAGCTATGAAGGAAAAGTGAAGACGCGTTTACTTTTCATATTTCATGACAGTTGGCTGAGACGGCCAAAACATGCACTCGTGGAAACTTTTTTCAAAATCCACTTTGGGCTTGTAAGATGTTGTAAAGTGACTTTCTGTCACAATGCAGTACATGCACCTCAACACCCAACTTCATGAACACCACATCAGAGTGAATGATGCGACTGAACCGCGTGCGCTGGAGCCACCAGTGAGCGGCCAGTAGCTCATTGAGGCCCCTTGTGTTGTATGCGCTTGGTTTCAAGCTTTTAAGACCTTCCAATTTCAAGCTATGAAGGAAAAGTGAAGACGCGTTTACTTTTCATATTTCATGACAGTTGGCTGAGACGGCCAAAACATGCACTCGTGGAAACTTTTTTCAAAATCCACTTTGGGCTTGTAAGATGTTGTAAAGTGACTTTCTGTCACAATGCAGTACATGCACCTCAACACCCAACTTCATGAACACCACATCAGAGTGAATGATGCGACTGAACCGCGTGCGCTGGAGCCACCAGTGAGCGGCAAGTAGCTCATTGAGGCCCCTTGTGTTGTATGCGCTTGGTTTCAAGCTTCTAAGACCTTCCAATTTCAAGCTATGAAGGAAAAGTGAAGACGCGTTTACTTTTCATATTTCATGACAGTTGGCTGAGACGGCCAAAACATGCACTCGTGGAAACTTTTTTCAAAATCCACTTTGGGCTTGTAAGATGTTGTAAAGTGACTTTCTGTCACAATGGAGTACATGCACCTCAACACCCAACTTCATGAACACCACATCAGAGTGAATGATGCGACTGAACCGCGTGCGCTGGAGCCACCAGTGAGCGGCCAGTAGCTCATTGAGGCCCCTTGTGTTGTATGCGCTTGGTTTCAAGCTTCTAAGACCTTCCAATTTCAAGTTATGAAGGAAAAGTGAAGACGCGTTTACTTTTCACATTTCATGACAGTTGGCTGAGACGGCCAAAACATGCACTCGTGGAAACTTTTTTCAAAATCCACTTTGGGCTTGTAAGATGTTGTAAAGTGACTTTCTGTCACAATGCAGTACATGCACCTCAACACCCAACTTCATGAACACCACATCAGAGTGAATGATGCGACTGAACCGCGTGCGCTGGAGCCACCAGTGAGCGGCCAGTAGCTCATTGAGGCCCCTTGTGTTGTATGCGCTTGGTTTCAAGCTTCTAAGACCTTCCAATTTCAAGTTATGAAGGAAAAGTGAAGACGCGTTTACTTTTCACATTTCATGACAGTTGGCTGAGACGGCCAAAACATGCACTCGTGGAAACTTTTTTCAAAATCCACTTTGGGCTTGTAAGATGTTGTAAAGTGACTTTCTGTCACAATGCAGTACATGCACCTCAACACCCAACTTCATGAACACCACATCAGAGTGAATGATGCGACTGAACCGCGTGCGCTGGAGCCACCAGTGAGCGGCCAGTAGCTCATTGAGGCCCCTTGTGTTGTATGCGCTTGGTTTCAAGCTTCTAAGACCTTCCAATTTCAAGCTATGAAGGAAAAGTGAAGACGCGTTTACTTTTCATATTTCATGACAGTTGGCTGAGACGGCCAAAACATGCACTCGTGGAAACTTTTTTCAAAATCCACTTTGGGCTTGTAAGATGTTGTAAAGTGACTTTCTGTCACAATGGAGTACATGCACCTCAACACCCAACTTCATGAACACCACATCAGAGTGAATGATGCGACTGAACCGCGTGCGCTGGAGCCACCAGTGAGCGGCCAGTAGCTCATTGAGGCCCCTTGTGTTGTATGCGCTTGGTTTCAAGCTTCTAAGACCTTCCAATTTCAAGTTATGAAGGAAAAGTGAAGACGCGTTTACTTTTCACATTTCATGACAGTTGGCTGAGACGGCCAAAACATGCACTCGTGGAAACTTTTTTCAAAATCCACTTTGGGCTTGTAAGATGTTGTAAAGTGACTTTCTGTCACAATGCAGTACATGCACCTCAACACCCAACTTCATGAACACCACATCAGAGTGAATGATGCGACTGAACCGCGTGCGCTGGAGCCACCAGTGAGCGGCCAGTAGCTCATTGAGGCCCCTTGTGTTGTATGCGCTTGGTTTCAAGCTTCTAAGACCTTCCAATTTCAAGTTATGAAGGAAAAGTGAAGACGCGTTTACTTTTCACATTTCATGACAGTTGGCTGAGACGGCCAAAACATGCACTCGTGGAAACTTTTTTCAAAATCCACTTTGGGCTTGTAAGATGTTGTAAAGTGACTTTCTGTCACAATGCAGTACATGCACCTCAACACCCAACTTCATGAACACCACATCAGAGTGAATGATGCGACTGAACCGCGTGCGCTGGAGCCACCAGTGAGCGGCCAGTAGCTCATTGAGGCCCCTTGTGTTGTATGCGCTTGGTTTCAAGCTTCTAAGACCTTCCAATTTCAAGTTATGAAGGAAAAGTGAAGACGCGTTTACTTTTCACATTTCATGACAGTTGGCTGAGACGGCCAAAACATGCACTCGTGGAAACTTTTTTCAAAATCCACTTTGGGCTTGTAAGATGTTGTAAAGTGACTTTCTGTCACAATGGAGTACATGCACCTCAACACCCAACTTCATGAACACCACATCAGAGTGAATGATGCGACTGAACCGCGTGCGCTGGAGCCACCAGTGAGCGGCCAGTAGCTCATTGAGGCCCCTTGTGTTGTATGCGCTTGGTTTCAAGCTTCTAAGACCTTCCAATTTCAAGTTATGAAGGAAAAGTGAAGACGCGTTTACTTTTCACATTTCATGACAGTTGGCTGAGACGGCCAAAACATGCACTCGTGGAAACTTTTTTCAAAATCCACTTTGGGCTTGTAAGATGTTGTAAAGTGACTTTCTGTCACAATGGAGTACATGCACCTCAACACCCAACTTCATGAACACCACATCAGAGTGAATGATGCGACTGAACCGCGTGCGCTGGAGCCACCAGTGAGCGGCCAGTAGCTCATTGAGGCCCCTTGTGTTGTATGCGCTTGGTTTCAAGCTTTTAAGACCTTCCAATTTCAAGCTATGAAGGAAAAGTGAAGACGCGTTTACTTTTCATATTTCATGACAGTTGGCTGAGACGGCCAAAACATGCACTCGTGGAAACTTTTTTCAAAATCCACTTTGGGCTTGTAAGATGTTGTAAAGTGACTTTCTGTCACAATGCAGTACATGCACCTCAACACCCAACTTCATGAACACCACATCAGAGTGAATGATGCGACTGAACCGCGTGCGCTGGAGCCACCAGTGAGCGGCCAGTAGCTCATTGAGGCCCCTTGTGTTGTATGCGCTTGGTTTCAAGCTTTTAAGACCTTCCAATTTCAAGCTATGAAGGAAAAGTGAAGACGCGTTTACTTTTCATATTTCATGACAGTTGGCTGAGACGGCCAAAACATGCACTCGTGGAAACTTTTTTCAAAATCCACTTTGGGCTTGTAAGATGTTGTAAAGTGACTTTCTGTCACAATGCAGTACATGCACCTCAACACCCAACTTCATGAACACCACATCAGAGTGAATGATGCGACTGAACCGCGTGCGCTGGAGCCACCAGTGAGCGGCCAGTAGCTCATTGAGGCCCCTTGTGTTGTATGCGCTTGGTTTCAAGCTTCTAAGACCTTCCAATTTCAAGCTATGAAGGAAAAGTGAAGACGCGTTTACTTTTCATATTTCATGACAGTTGGCTGAGACGGCCAAAACATGCACTCGTGGAAACTTTTTTCAAAATCCACTTTGGGCTTGTAAGATGTTGTAAAGTGACTTTCTGTCACAATGGAGTACATGCACCTCAACACCCAACTTCATGAACACCACATCAGAGTGAATGATGCGACTGAACCGCGTGCGCTGGAGCCACCAGTGAGCGGCCAGTAGCTCATTGAGGCCCCTTGTGTTGTATGCGCTTGGTTTCAAGCTTCTAAGACCTTCCAATTTCAAGTTATGAAGGAAAAGTGAAGACGCGTTTACTTTTCACATTTCATGACAGTTGGCTGAGACGGCCAAAACATGCACTCGTGGAAACTTTTTTCAAAATCCACTTTGGGCTTGTAAGATGTTGTAAAGTGACTTTCTGTCACAATGCAGTACATGCACCTCAACACCCAACTTCATGAACACCACATCAGAGTGAATGATGCGACTGAACCGCGTGCGCTGGAGCCACCAGTGAGCGGCCAGTAGCTCATTGAGGCCCCTTGTGTTGTATGCGCTTGGTTTCAAGCTTCTAAGACCTTCCAATTTCAAGTTATGAAGGAAAAGTGAAGACGCGTTTACTTTTCACATTTCATGACAGTTGGCTGAGACGGCCAAAACATGCACTCGTGGAAACTTTTTTCAAAATCCACTTTGGGCTTGTAAGATGTTGTAAAGTGACTTTCTGTCACAATGCAGTACATGCACCTCAACACCCAACTTCATGAACACCACATCAGAGTGAATGATGCGACTGAACCGCGTGCGCTGGAGCCACCAGTGAGCGGCCAGTAGCTCATTGAGGCCCCTTGTGTTGTATGCGCTTGGTTTCAAGCTTCTAAGACCTTCCAATTTCAAGCTATGAAGGAAAAGTGAAGACGCGTTTACTTTTCATATTTCATGACAGTTGGCTGAGACGGCCAAAACATGCACTCGTGGAAACTTTTTTCAAAATCCACTTTGGGCTTGTAAGATGTTGTAAAGTGACTTTCTGTCACAATGGAGTACATGCACCTCAACACCCAACTTCATGAACACCACATCAGAGTGAATGATGCGACTGAACCGCGTGCGCTGGAGCCACCAGTGAGCGGCCAGTAGCTCATTGAGGCCCCTTGTGTTGTATGCGCTTGGTTTCAAGCTTCTAAGACCTTCCAATTTCAAGTTATGAAGGAAAAGTGAAGACGCGTTTACTTTTCACATTTCATGACAGTTGGCTGAGACGGCCAAAACATGCACTCGTGGAAACTTTTTTCAAAATCCACTTTGGGCTTGTAAGATGTTGTAAAGTGACTTTCTGTCACAATGGAGTACATGCATCTCAACACCCAACTTCATGAACACCACATCAGAGTGAATGATGCGACTGAACCGCGTGCGCTGGAGCCACCAGTGAGCGGCCAGTAGCTCATTGAGGCCCCTTGTGTTGTATGCGCTTGGTTTCAAGCTTCTAAGACCTTCCAATTTCAAGCTATGAAGGAAAAGTGAAGACGCGTTTACTTTTCATATTTCATGACAGTTGGCTGAGACGGCCAAAACATGCACTCGTGGAAACTTTTTTCAAAATCCACTTTGGGCTTGTAAGATGTTGTAAAGTGACTTTCTGTCACAATGGAGTACATGCACCTCAACACCCAACTTCATGAACACCACATCAGAGTGAATGATGCGACTGAACCGCGTGCGCTGGAGCCACCAGTGAGCGGCCAGTAGCTCATTGAGGCCCCTTGTGTTGTATGCGCTTGGTTTCAAGCTTCTAAGACCTTCCAATTTCAAGTTATGAAGGAAAAGTGAAGACGCGTTTACTTTTCACATTTCATGACAGTTGGCTGAGACGGCCGAAACATGCACTCGTGGAAACTTTTTTCAAAATCCACTTTGGGCTTGTAAGATGTTGTAAAGTGACTTTCTGTCACAATGCAGTACATGCACCTCAACACCCAACTTCATGAACACCACATCAGAGTGAATGATGCGACTGAACCGCGTGCGCTGGAGCCACCAGTGAGCGGCCAGTAGCTCATTGAGGCCCCTTGTGTTGTATGCGCTTGGTTTCAAGCTTCTAAGACCTTCCAATTTCAAGCTATGAAGGAAAAGTGAAGACGCGTTTACTTTTCATATTTCATGACAGTTGGCTGAGACGGCCAAAACATGCACTCGTGGAAACTTTTTTCAAAATCCACTTTGGGCTTGTAAGATGTTGTAAAGTGACTTTCTGTCACAATGGAGTACATGCACCTCAACACCCAACTTCATGAACACCACATCAGAGTGAATGATGCGACTGAACCGCGTGCGCTGGAGCCACCAGTGAGCGGCCAGTAGCTCATTGAGGCCCCTTGTGTTGTATGCGCTTGGTTTCAAGCTTCTAAGACCTTCCAATTTCAAGTTATGAAGGAAAAGTGAAGACGCGTTTACTTTTCACATTTCATGACAGTTGGCTGAGACGGCCAAAACATGCACTCGTGGAAACTTTTTTCAAAATCCACTTTGGGCTTGTAAGATGTTGTAAAGTGACTTTCTGTCACAATGGAGTACATGCATCTCAACACCCAACTTCATGAACACCACATCAGAGTGAATGATGCGACTGAACCGCGTGCGCTGGAGCCACCAGTGAGCGGCCAGTAGCTCATTGAGGCCCCTTGTGTTGTATGCGCTTGGTTTCAAGCTTCTAAGACCTTCCAATTTCAAGTTATGAAGGAAAAGTGAAGACGCGTTTACTTTTCACATTTCATGACAGTTGGCTGAGACGGCCAAAACATGCACTCGTGGAAACTTTTTTCAAAATCCACTTTGGGCTTGTAAGATGTTGTAAAGTGACTTTCTGTCACAATGGAGTACATGCACCTCAACACCCAACTTCATGAACACCACATCAGAGTGAATGATGCGACTGAACCGCGTGCGCTGGAGCCACCAGTGAGCGGCCAGTAGCTCATTGAGGCCCCTTGTGTTGTATGCGCTTGGTTTCAAGCTTCTAAGACCTTCCAATTTCAAGCTATGAAGGAAAAGTGAAGACGCGTTTACTTTTCACATTTCATGACAGTTGGCTGAGACGGCCAAAACATGCACTCGTGGAAACTTTTTTCAAAATCCACTTTGGGCTTGTAAGATGTTGTAAAGTGACTTTCTGTCACAATGGAGTACATGCACCTCAACACCCAACTTCATGAACACCACATCAGAGTGAATGATGCGACTGAACCGCGTGCGCTGGAGCCACCAGTGAGCGGCCAGTAGCTCATTGAGGCCCCTTGTGTTGTATGCGCTTGGTTTCAAGCTTTTAAGACCTTCCAATTTCAAGCTATGAAGGAAAAGTGAAGACGCGTTTACTTTTCATATTTCATGACAGTTGGCTGAGACGGCCAAAACATGCACTCGTGGAAACTTTTTTCAAAATCCACTTTGGGCTTGTAAGATGTTGTAAAGTGACTTTCTGTCACAATGGAGTACATGCACCTCAACACCCAACTTCATGAACACCACATCAGAGTGAATGATGCGACTGAACCGCGTGCGCTGGAGCCACCAGTGAGCGGCCAGTAGCTCATTGAGGCCCCTTGTGTTGTATGCGCTTGGTTTCAAGCTTCTAAGACCTTCCAATTTCAAGTTATGAAGGAAAAGTGAAGACGCGTTTACTTTTCACATTTCATGACAGTTGGCTGAGACGGCCAAAACATGCACTCGTGGAAACTTTTTTCAAAATCCACTTTGGGCTTGTAAGATGTTGTAAAGTGACTTTCTGTCACAATGCAGTACATGCACCTCAACACCCAACTTCATGAACACCACATCAGAGTGAATGATGCGACTGAACCGCGTGCGCTGGAGCCACCAGTGAGCGGCCAGTAGCTCATTGAGGCCCCTTGTGTTGTATGCGCTTGGTTTCAAGCTTCTAAGACCTTCCAATTTCAAGTTATGAAGGAAAAGTGAAGACGCGTTTACTTTTCACATTTCATGACAGTTGGCTGAGACGGCCAAAACATGCACTCGTGGAAACTTTTTTCAAAATCCACTTTGGGCTTGTAAGATGTTGTAAAGTGACTTTCTGTCACAATGGAGTACATGCACCTCAACACCCAACTTCATGAACACCACATCAGAGTGAATGATGCGACTGAACCGCGTGCGCTGGAGCCACCAGTGAGCGGCCAGTAGCTCATTGAGGCCCCTTGTGTTGTATGCGCTTGGTTTCAAGCTTTTAAGACCTTCCAATTTCAAGCTATGAAGGAAAAGTGAAGACGCGTTTACTTTTCATATTTCATGACAGTTGGCTGAGACGGCCAAAACATGCACTCGTGGAAACTTTTTTCAAAATCCACTTTGGGCTTGTAAGATGTTGTAAAGTGACTTTCTGTCACAATGCAGTACATGCACCTCAACACCCAACTTCATGAACACCACATCAGAGTGAATGATGCGACTGAACCGCGTGCGCTGGAGCCACCAGTGAGCGGCCAGTAGCTCATTGAGGCCCCTTGTGTTGTATGCGCTTGGTTTCAAGCTTTTAAGACCTTCCAATTTCAAGCTATGAAGGAAAAGTGAAGACGCGTTTACTTTTCATATTTCATGACAGTTGGCTGAGACGGCCAAAACATGCACTCGTGGAAACTTTTTTCAAAATCCACTTTGGGCTTGTAAGATGTTGTAAAGTGACTTTCTGTCACAATGCAGTACATGCACCTCAACACCCAACTTCATGAACACCACATCAGAGTGAATGATGCGACTGAACCGCGTGCGCTGGAGCCACCAGTGAGCGGCCAGTAGCTCATTGAGGCCCCTTGTGTTGTATGCGCTTGGTTTCAAGCTTTTAAGACCTTCCAATTTCAAGCTATGAAGGAAAAGTGATGACGCGTTTACTTTTCATATTTCATGACAGTTGGCTGAGACGGCCAAAACATGCACTCGTGGAAACTTTTTTCAAAATCCACTTTGGGCTTGTAAGATGTTGTAAAGTGACTTTCTGTCACAATGCAGTACATGCACCTCAACACCCAACTTCATGAACACCACATCAGAGTGAATGATGCGACTGAACCGCGTGCGCTGGAGCCACCAGTGAGCGGCCAGTAGCTCATTGAGGCCCCTTGTGTTGTATGCGCTTGGTTTCAAGCTTCTAAGACCTTCCAATTTCAAGCTATGAAGGAAAAGTGAAGACGCGTTTACTTTTCATATTTCATGACAGTTGGCTGAGACGGCCAAAACATGCACTCGTGGAAACTTTTTTCAAAATCCACTTTGGGCTTGTAAGATGTTGTAAAGTGACTTTCTGTCACAATGGAGTACATGCACCTCAACACCCAACTTCATGAACACCACATCAGAGTGAATGATGCGACTGAACCGCGTGCGCTGGAGCCACCAGTGAGCGGCCAGTAGCTCATTGAGGCCCCTTGTGTTGTATGCGCTTGGTTTCAAGCTTTTAAGACCTTCCAATTTCAAGCTATGAAGGAAAAGTGAAGACGCGTTTACTTTTCATATTTCATGACAGTTGGCTGAGACGGCCAAAACATGCACTCGTGGAAACTTTTTTCAAAATCCACTTTGGGCTTGTAAGATGTTGTAAAGTGACTTTCTGTCACAATGCAGTACATGCACCTCAACACCCAACTTCATGAACACCACATCAGAGTGAATGATGCGACTGAACCGCGTGCGCTGGAGCCACCAGTGAGCGGCCAGTAGCTCATTGAGGCCCCTTGTGTTGTATGCGCTTGGTTTCAAGCTTCTAAGACCTTCCAATTTCAAGTTATGAAGGAAAAGTGAAGACGCGTTTACTTTTCACATTTCATGACAGTTGGCTGAGACGGCCAAAACATGCACTCGTGGAAACTTTTTTCAAAATCCACTTTGGGCTTGTAAGATGTTGTAAAGTGACTTTCTGTCACAATGGAGTACATGCACCTCAACACCCAACTTCATGAACACCACATCAGAGTGAATGATGCGACTGAACCGCGTGCGCTGGAGCCACCAGTGAGCGGCCAGTAGCTCATTGAGGCCCCTTGTGTTGTATGCGCTTGGTTTCAAGCTTTTAAGACCTTCCAATTTCAAGCTATGAAGGAAAAGTGAAGACGCGTTTACTTTTCATATTTCATGACAGTTGGCTGAGACGGCCAAAACATGCACTCGTGGAAACTTTTTTCAAAATCCACTTTGGGCTTGTAAGATGTTGTAAAGTGACTTTCTGTCACAATGGAGTACATGCACCTCAACACCCAACTTCATGAACACCACATCAGAGTGAATGATGCGACTGAACCGCGTGCGCTGGAGCCACCAGTGAGCGGCCAGTAGCTCATTGAGGCCCCTTGTGTTGTATGCGCTTGGTTTCAAGCTTCTAAGACCTTCCAATTTCAAGTTATGAAGGAAAAGTGAAGACGCGTTTACTTTTCACATTTCATGACAGTTGGCTGAGACGGCCAAAACATGCACTCGTGGAAACTTTTTTCAAAATCCACTTTGGGCTTGTAAGATGTTGTAAAGTGACTTTCTGTCACAATGCAGTACATGCACCTCAACACCCAACTTCATGAACACCACATCAGAGTGAATGATGCGACTGAACCGCGTGCGCTGGAGCCACCAGTGAGCGGCCAGTAGTTCATTGAGGCCCCTTGTGTTGTATGCGCTTGGTTTCAAGCTTCTAAGACCTTCCAATTTCAAGTTATGAAGGAAAAGTGAAGACGCGTTTACTTTTCACATTTCATGACAGTTGGCTGAGACGGCCAAAACATGCACTCGTGGAAACTTTTTTCAAAATCCACTTTGGGCTTGTAAGATGTTGTAAAGTGACTTTCTGTCACAATGGAGTACATGCACCTCAACACCCAACTTCATGAACACCACATCAGAGTGAATGATGCGACTGAACCGCGTGCGCTGGAGCCACCAGTGAGCGGCCAGTAGCTCATTGAGGCCCCTTGTGTTGTATGCGCTTGGTTTCAAGCTTCTAAGACCTTCCAATTTCAAGCTATGAAGGAAAAGTGAAGACGCGTTTACTTTTCATATTTCATGACAGTTGGCTGAGACGGCCAAAACATGCACTCGTGGAAACTTTTTTCAAAATCCACTTTGGGCTTGTAAGATGTTGTAAAGTGACTTTCTGTCACAATGGAGTACATGCACCTCAACACCCAACTTCATGAACACCACATCAGAGTGAATGATGCGACTGAACCGCGTGCGCTGGAGCCACCAGTGAGCGGCCAGTAGCTCATTGAGGCCCCTTGTGTTGTATGCGCTTGGTTTCAAGCTTTTAAGACCTTCCAATTTCAAGCTATGAAGGAAAAGTGAAGACGCGTTTACTTTTCATATTTCATGACAGTTGGCTGAGACGGCCAAAACATGCACTCGTGGAAACTTTTTTCAAAATCCACTTTGGGCTTGTAAGATGTTGTAAAGTGACTTTCTGTCACAATGCAGTACATGCACCTCAACACCCAACTTCATGAACACCACATCAGAGTGAATGATGCGACTGAACCGCGTGCGCTGGAGCCACCAGTGAGCGGCCAGTAGCTCATTGAGGCCCCTTGTGTTGTATGCGCTTGGTTTCAAGCTTCTAAGACCTTCCAATTTCAAGCTATGAAGGAAAAGTGAAGACGCGTTTACTTTTCATATTTCATGACAGTTGGCTGAGACGGCCAAAACATGCACTCGTGGAAACTTTTTTCAAAATCCACTTTGGGCTTGTAAGATGTTGTAAAGTGACTTTCTGTCACAATGGAGTACATGCACCTCAACACCCAACTTCATGAACACCACATCAGAGTGAATGATGCGACTGAACCGCGTGCGCTGGAGCCACCAGTGAGCGGCCAGTAGCTCATTGAGGCCCCTTGTGTTGTATGCGCTTGGTTTCAAGCTTTTAAGACCTTCCAATTTCAAGCTATGAAGGAAAAGTGAAGACGCGTTTACTTTTCATATTTCATGACAGTTGGCTGAGACGGCCAAAACATGCACTCGTGGAAACTTTTTTCAAAATCCACTTTGGGCTTGTAAGATGTTGTAAAGTGACTTTCTGTCACAATGCAGTACATGCACCTCAACACCCAACTTCATGAACACCACATCAGAGTGAATGATGCGACTGAACCGCGTGCGCTGGAGCCACCAGTGAGCGGCCAGTAGCTCATTGAGGTCCCTTGTGTTGTATGCGCTTGGTTTCAAGCTTCTAAGACCTTCCAATTTCAAGTTATGAAGGAAAAGTGAAGACGCGTTTACTTTTCACATTTCATGACAGTTGGCTGAGACGGCCAAAACATGCACTCGTGGAAACTTTTTTCAAAATCCACTTTGGGCTTGTAAGATGTTGTAAAGTGACTTTCTGTCACAATGCAGTACATGCACCTCAACACCCAACTTCATGAACACCACATCAGAGTGAATGATGCGACTGAACCGCGTGCGCTGGAGCCACCAGTGAGCGGCCAGTAGCTCATTGAGGCCCCTTGTGTTGTATGCGCTTGGTTTCAAGCTTTTAAGACCTTCCAATTTCAAGTTATGAAGGAAAAGTGAAGACGCGTTTACTTTTCACATTTCATGACAGTTGGCTGAGACGGCCAAAACATGCACTCGTGGAAACTTTTTTCAAAATCCACTTTGGGCTTGTAAGATGTTGTAAAGTGACTTTCTGTCACAATGCAGTACATGCACCTCAACACCCAACTTCATGAACACCACATCAGAGTGAATGATGCGACTGAACCGCGTGCGCTGGAGCCACCAGTGAGCGGCCAGTAGCTCATTGAGGCCCCTTGTGTTGTATGCGCTTGGTTTCAAGCTTCTAAGACCTTCCAATTTCAAGTTATGAAGGAAAAGTGAAGACGCGTTTACTTTTCACATTTCATGACAGTTGGCTGAGACGGCCAAAACATGCACTCGTGGAAACTTTTTTCAAAATCCACTTTGGGCTTGTAAGATGTTGTAAAGTGACTTTCTGTCACAATGGAGTACATGCACCTCAACACCCAACTTCATGAACACCACATCAGAGTGAATGATGCGACTGAACCGCGTGCGCTGGAGCCACCAGTGAGCGGCCAGTAGCTCATTGAGGCCCCTTGTGTTGTATGCGCTTGGTTTCAAGCTTTTAAGACCTTCCAATTTCAAGCTATGAAGGAAAAGTGAAGACGCGTTTACTTTTCATATTTCATGACAGTTGGCTGAGACGGCCAAAACATGCACTCGTGGAAACTTTTTTCAAAATCCACTTTGGGCTTGTAAGATGTTGTAAAGTGACTTTCTGTCACAATGCAGTACATGCACCTCAACACCCAACTTCATGAACACCACATCAGAGTGAATGATGCGACTGAACCGCGTGCGCTGGAGCCACCAGTGAGCGGCCAGTAGCTCATTGAGGCCCCTTGTGTTGTATGCGCTTGGTTTCAAGCTTTTAAGACCTTCCAATTTCAAGCTATGAAGGAAAAGTGAAGACGCGTTTACTTTTCATATTTCATGACAGTTGGCTGAGACGGCCAAAACATGCACTCGTGGAAACTTTTTTCAAAATCCACTTTGGGCTTGTAAGATGTTGTAAAGTGACTTTCTGTCACAATGCAGTACATGCACCTCAACACCCAACTTCATGAACACCACATCAGAGTGAATGATGCGACTGAACCGCGTGCGCTGGAGCCACCAGTGAGCGGCCAGTAGCTCATTGAGGCCCCTTGTGTTGTATGCGCTTGGTTTCAAGCTTCTAAGACCTTCCAATTTCAAGCTATGAAGGAAAAGTGAAGACGCGTTTACTTTTCATATTTCATGACAGTTGGCTGAGACGGCCAAAACATGCACTCGTGGAAACTTTTTTCAAAATCCACTTTGGGCTTGTAAGATGTTGTAAAGTGACTTTCTGTCACAATGGAGTACATGCACCTCAACACCCAACTTCATGAACACCACATCAGAGTGAATGATGCGACTGAACCGCGTGCGCTGGAGCCACCAGTGAGCGGCCAGTAGCTCATTGAGGCCCCTTGTGTTGTATGCGCTTGGTTTCAAGCTTTTAAGACCTTCCAATTTCAAGCTATGAAGGAAAAGTGAAGACGCGTTGACTTTTCATATTTCATGACAGTTGGCTGAGACGGCCAAAACATGCACTCGTGGAAACTTTTTTCAAAATCCACTTTGGGCTTGTAAGATGTTGTAAAGTGACTTTCTGTCACAATGCAGTACATGCACCTCAACACCCAACTTCATGAACACCACATCAGAGTGAATGATGCGACTGAACCGCGTGCGCTGGAGCCACCAGTGAGCGGCCAGTAGCTCATTGAGGTCCCTTGTGTTGTATGCGCTTGGTTTCAAGCTTCTAAGACCTTCCAATTTCAAGTTATGAAGGAAAAGTGAAGACGCGTTTACTTTTCACATTTCATGACAGTTGGCTGAGACGGCCAAAACATGCACTCGTGGAAACTTTTTTCAAAATCCACTTTGGGCTTGTAAGATGTTGTAAAGTGA
The DNA here is from genome assembly GCF_963854185.1 of Sardina pilchardus. NCBI lineage: Eukaryota > Metazoa > Chordata > Actinopteri > Clupeiformes > Clupeidae > Sardina > Sardina pilchardus. Next base: position 443,371 of record NW_026910927.1, read on the forward strand.
CTTTCTGTCACAATGCAGTACATGAACCTCAACACCCAACTTCATGAACACCACATCAGAGTGAATGATGCGACTGAACCGCGTGCGCTGGAGCCACCAGTGAGCGGCCAGTAGCTCATTGAGGCCCCTTGTGTTGTATGCGCTTGGTTTCAAGCTTCTAAGACCTTCCAATTTCAAGTTATGAAGGAAAAGTGAAGACGCGTTTACTTTTCACATTTCATGACAGTTGGCTGAGACGGCCAAAACATGCACTCGTGGAAACTTTTTTCAAAATCCACTTTGGGCTTGTAAGATGTTGTAAAGTGACTTTCTGTCACAATGCAGTACATGCACCTCAACACCCAACTTCATGAACACCACATCAGAGTGAATGATGCGACTGAACCGCGTGCGCTGGAGCCACCAGTGAGCGGCCAGTAGCTCATTGAGGCCCCTTGTGTTGTATGCGCTTGGTTTCAAGCTTCTAAGACCTTCCAATTTCAAGTTATGAAGGAAAAGTGAAGACGCGTTTACTTTTCACATTTCATGACAGTTGGCTGAGACGGCCAAAACATGCACTCGTGGAAACTTTTTTCAAAATCCACTTTGGGCTTGTAAGATGTTGTAAAGTGACTTTCTGTCACAATGGAGTACATGCACCTCAACACCCAACTTCATGAACACCACATCAGAGTGAATGATGCGACTGAACCGCGTGCGCTGGAGCCACCAGTGAGCGGCCAGTAGCTCATTGAGGCCCCTTGTGTTGTATGCGCTTGGTTTCAAGCTTTTAAGACCTTCCAATTTCAAGCTATGAAGGAAAAGTGAAGACGCGTTTACTTTTCATATTTCATGACAGTTGGCTGAGACGGCCAAAACATGCACTCGTGGAAACTTTTTTCAAAATCCACTTTGGGCTTGTAAGATGTTGTAAAGTGACTTTCTGTCACAATGCAGTACATGCACCTCAACACCCAACTTCATGAACACCACATCAGAGTGAATGATGCGACTGAACCGCGTGCGCTGGAGCCACCAGTGAGCGGCCAGTAGCTCATTGAGGCCCCTTGTGTTGTATGCGCTTGGTTTCAAGCTTCTAAGACCTTCCAATTTCAAGTTATGAAGGAAAAGTGAAGACGCGTTTACTTTTCACATTTCATGACAGTTGGCTGAGACGGCCAAAACATGCACTCGTGGAAACTTTTTTCAAAATCCACTTTGGGCTTGTAAGATGTTGTAAAGTGACTTTCTGTCACAATGCAGTACATGCACCTCAACACCCAACTTCATGAACACCACATCAGAGTGAATGATGCGACTGAACCGCGTGCGCTGGAGCCACCAGTGAGCGGCCAGTAGCTCATTGAGGCCCCTTGTGTTGTATGCGCTTGGTTTCAAGCTTCTAAGACCTTCCAATTTCAAGTTATGAAGGAAAAGTGAAGACGCGTTTACTTTTCACATTTCATGACAGTTGGCTGAGACGGCCAAAACATGCACTCGTGGAAACTTTTTTCAAAATCCACTTTGGGCTTGTAAGATGTTGTAAAGTGACTTTCTGTCACAATGGAGTACATGCACCTCAACACCCAACTTCATGAACACCACATCAGAGTGAATGATGCGACTGAACCGCGTGCGCTGGAGCCACCAGTGAGCGGCCAGTAGCTCATTGAGGCCCCTTGTGTTGTATGCGCTTGGTTTCAAGCTTTTAAGACCTTCCAATTTCAAGCTATGAAGGAAAAGTGAAGACGCGTTTACTTTTCATATTTCATGACAGTTGGCTGAGACGGCCAAAACATGCACTCGTGGAAACTTTTTTCAAAATCCACTTTGGGCTTGTAAGATGTTGTAAAGTGACTTTCTGTCACAATGGAGTACATGCACCTCAACACCCAACTTCATGAACACCACATCAGAGTGAATGATGCGACTGAACCGCGTGCGCTGGAGCCACCAGTGAGCGGCCAGTAGCTCATTGAGGCCCCTTGTGTTGTATGCGCTTGGTTTCAAGCTTCTAAGACCTTCCAATTTCAAGTTATGAAGGAAAAGTGAAGACGCGTTTACTTTTCACATTTCATGACAGTTGGCTGAGACGGCCAAAACATGCACTCGTGGAAACTTTTTTCAAAATCCACTTTGGGCTTGTAAGATGTTGTAAAGTGACTTTCTGTCACAATGCAGTACATGCACCTCAACACCCAACTTCATGAACACCACATCAGAGTGAATGATGCGACTGAACCGCGTGCGCTGGAGCCACCAGTGAGCGGCCAGTAGCTCATTGAGGCCCCTTGTGTTGTATGCGCTTGGTTTCAAGCTTCTAAGACCTTCCAATTTCAAGTTATGAAGGAAAAGTGAAGACGCGTTTACTTTTCACATTTCATGACAGTTGGCTGAGACGGCCAAAACATGCACTCGTGGAAACTTTTTTCAAAATCCACTTTGGGCTTGTAAGATGTTGTAAAGTGACTTTCTGTCACAATGGAGTACATGCACCTCAACACCCAACTTCATGAACACCACATCAGAGTGAATGATGCGACTGAACCGCGTGCGCTGGAGCCACCAGTGAGCGGCCAGTAGCTCATTGAGGCCCCTTGTGTTGTATGCGCTTGGTTTCAAGCTTTTAAGACCTTCCAATTTCAAGCTATGAAGGAAAAGTGAAGACGCGTTTACTTTTCATATTTCATGACAGTTGGCTGAGACGGCCAAAACATGCACTCGTGGAAACTTTTTTCAAAATCCACTTTGGGCTTGTAAGATGTTGTAAAGTGACTTTCTGTCACAATGCAGTACATGCACCTCAACACCCAACTTCATGAACACCACATCAGAGTGAATGATGCGACTGAACCGCGTGCGCTGGAGCCACCAGTGAGCGGCCAGTAGCTCATTGAGGCCCCTTGTGTTGTATGCGCTTGGTTTCAAGCTTTTAAGACCTTCCAATTTCAAGCTATGAAGGAAAAGTGAAGACGCGTTTACTTTTCATATTTCATGACAGTTGGCTGAGACGGCCAAAACATGCACTCGTGGAAACTTTTTTCAAAATCCACTTTGGGCTTGTAAGATGTTGTAAAGTGACTTTCTGTCACAATGCAGTACATGCACCTCAACACCCAACTTCATGAACACCACATCAGAGTGAATGATGCGACTGAACCGCGTGCGCTGGAGCCACCAGTGAGCGGCCAGTAGCTCATTGAGGCCCCTTGTGTTGTATGCGCTTGGTTTCAAGCTTCTAAGACCTTCCAATTTCAAGCTATGAAGGAAAAGTGAAGACGCGTTTACTTTTCATATTTCATGACAGTTGGCTGAGACGGCCAAAACATGCACTCGTGGAAACTTTTTTCAAAATCCACTTTGGGCTTGTAAGATGTTGTAAAGTGACTTTCTGTCACAATGGAGTACATGCACCTCAACACCCAACTTCATGAACACCACATCAGAGTGAATGATGCGACTGAACCGCGTGCGCTGGAGCCACCAGTGAGCGGCCAGTAGCTCATTGAGGCCCCTTGTGTTGTATGCGCTTGGTTTCAAGCTTTTAAGACCTTCCAATTTCAAGCTATGAAGGAAAAGTGAAGACGCGTTTACTTTTCATATTTCATGACAGTTGGCTGAGACGGCCAAAACATGCACTCGTGGAAACTTTTTTCAAAATCCACTTTGGGCTTGTAAGATGTTGTAAAGTGACTTTCTGTCACAATGCAGTACATGCACCTCAACACCCAACTTCATGAACACCACATCAGAGTGAATGATGCGACTGAACCGCGTGCGCTGGAGCCACCAGTGAGCGGCCAGTAGCTCATTGAGGCCCCTTGTGTTGTATGCGCTTGGTTTCAAGCTTTTAAGACCTTCCAATTTCAAGCTATGAAGGAAAAGTGAAGACGCGTTTACTTTTCATATTTCATGACAGTTGGCTGAGACGGCCAAAACATGCACTCGTGGAAACTTTTTTCAAAATCCACTTTGGGCTTGTAAGATGTTGTAAAGTGACTTTCTGTCACAATGCAGTACATGCACCTCAACACCCAACTTCATGAACACCACATCAGAGTGAATGATGCGACTGAACCGCGTGCGCTGGAGCCACCAGTGAGCGGCCAGTAGCTCATTGAGGCCCCTTGTGTTGTATGCGCTTGGTTTCAAGCTTTTAAGACCTTCCAATTTCAAGCTATGAAGGAAAAGTGAAGACGCGTTTACTTTTCATATTTCATGACAGTTGGCTGAGACGGCCAAAACATGCACTCGTGGAAACTTTTTTCAAAATCCACTTTGGGCTTGTAAGATGTAAAGTGACTTTCTGTCACAATGCAGTACATGCACCTCAACACCCAACTTCATGAACACCACATCAGAGTGAATGATGCGACTGAACCGCGTGCGCTGGAGCCACCAGTGAGCGGCCAGTAGCTCATTGAGGCCCCTTGTGTTGTATGCGCTTGGTTTCAAGCTTCTAAGACCTTCCAATTTCAAGCTATGAAGGAAAAGTGAAGACGCGTTTACTTTTCATATTTCATGACAGTTGGCTGAGACGGCCAAAACATGCACTCGTGGAAACTTTTTTCAAAATCCACTTTGGGCTTGTAAGATGTTGTAAAGTGACTTTCTGTCACAATGGAGTACATGCACCTCAACACCCAACTTCATGAACACCACATCAGAGTGAATGATGCGACTGAACCGCGTGCGCTGGAGCCACCAGTGAGCGGCCAGTAGCTCATTGAGGCCCCTTGTGTTGTATGCGCTTGGTTTCAAGCTTCTAAGACCTTCCAATTTCAAGTTATGAAGGAAAAGTGAAGACGCGTTTACTTTTCACATTTCATGACAGTTGGCTGAGACGGCCAAAACATGCACTCGTGGAAACTTTTTTCAAAATCCACTTTGGGCTTGTAAGATGTTGTAAAGTGACTTTCTGTCACAATGCAGTACATGCACCTCAACACCCAACTTCATGAACACCACATCAGAGTGAATGATGCGACTGAACCGCGTGCGCTGGAGCCACCAGTGAGCGGCCAGTAGCTCATTGAGGCCCCTTGTGTTGTATGCGCTTGGTTTCAAGCTTCTAAGACCTTCCAATTTCAAGTTATGAAGGAAAAGTGAAGACGCGTTTACTTTTCACATTTCATGACAGTTGGCTGAGACGGCCAAAACATGCACTCGTGGAAACTTTTTTCAAAATCCACTTTGGGCTTGTAAGATGTTGTAAAGTGACTTTCTGTCACAATGGAGTACATGCACCTCAACACCCAACTTCATGAACACCACATCAGAGTGAATGATGCGACTGAACCGCGTGCGCTGGAGCCACCAGTGAGCGGCCAGTAGCTCATTGAGGCCCCTTGTGTTGTATGCGCTTGGTTTCAAGCTTCTAAGACCTTCCAATTTCAAGTTATGAAGGAAAAGTGAAGACGCGTTTACTTTTCACATTTCATGACAGTTGGCTGAGACGGCCGAAACATGCACTCGTGGAAACTTTTTTCAAAATCCACTTTGGGCTTGTAAGATGTTGTAAAGTGACTTTCTGTCACAATGCAGTACATGCACCTCAACACCCAACTTCATGAACACCACATCAGAGTGAATGATGCGACTGAACCGCGTGCGCTGGAGCCACCAGTGAGCGGCCAGTAGCTCATTGAGGCCCCTTGTGTTGTATGCGCTTGGTTTCAAGCTTCTAAGACCTTCCAATTTCAAGCTATGAAGGAAAAGTGAAGACGCGTTTACTTTTCATATTTCATGACAGTTGGCTGAGACGGCCAAAACATGCACTCGTGGAAACTTTTTTCAAAATCCACTTTGGGCTTGTAAGATGTTGTAAAGTGACTTTCTGTCACAATGGAGTACATGCACCTCAACACCCAACTTCATGAACACCACATCAGAGTGAATGATGCGACTGAACCGCGTGCGCTGGAGCCACCAGTGAGCGGCCAGTAGCTCATTGAGGCCCCTTGTGTTGTATGCGCTTGGTTTCAAGCTTCTAAGACCTTCCAATTTCAAGTTATGAAGGAAAAGTGAAGACGCGTTTACTTTTCACATTTCATGACAGTTGGCTGAGACGGCCAAAACATGCACTCGTGGAAACTTTTTTCAAAATCCACTTTGGGCTTGTAAGATGTTGTAAAGTGACTTTCTGTCACAATGGAGTACATGCATCTCAACACCCAACTTCATGAACACCACATCAGAGTGAATGATGCGACTGAACCGCGTGCGCTGGAGCCACCAGTGAGCGGCCAGTAGCTCATTGAGGCCCCTTGTGTTGTATGCGCTTGGTTTCAAGCTTCTAAGACCTTCCAATTTCAAGTTATGAAGGAAAAGTGAAGACGCGTTTACTTTTCACATTTCATGACAGTTGGCTGAGACGGCCAAAACATGCACTCGTGGAAACTTTTTTCAAAATCCACTTTGGGCTTGTAAGATGTTGTAAAGTGACTTTCTGTCACAATGCAGTACATGCACCTCAACACCCAACTTCATGAACACCACATCAGAGTGAATGATGCGACTGAACCGCGTGCGCTGGAGCCACCAGTGAGCGGCCAGTAGCTCATTGAGGCCCCTTGTGTTGTATGCGCTTGGTTTCAAGCTTCTAAGACCTTCCAATTTCAAGTTATGAAGGAAAAGTGAAGACGCGTTTACTTTTCACATTTCATGACAGTTGGCTGAGACGGCCAAAACATGCACTCGTGGAAACTTTTTTCAAAATCCACTTTGGGCTTGTAAGATGTTGTAAAGTGACTTTCTGTCACAATGGAGTACATGCACCTCAACACCCAACTTCATGAACACCACATCAGAGTGAATGATGCGACTGAACCGCGTGCGCTGGAGCCACCAGTGAGCGGCCAGTAGCTCATTGAGGCCCCTTGTGTTGTATGCGCTTGGTTTCAAGCTTCTAAGACCTTCCAATTTCAAGTTATGAAGGAAAAGTGAAGACGCGTTTACTTTTCACATTTCATGACAGTTGGCTGAGACGGCCAAAACATGCACTCGTGGAAACTTTTTTCAAAATCCACTTTGGGCTTGTAAGATGTTGTAAAGTGACTTTCTGTCACAATGCAGTACATGCACCTCAACACCCAACTTCATGAACACCACATCAGAGTGAATGATGCGACTGAACCGCGTGCGCTGGAGCCACCAGTGAGCGGCCAGTAGCTCATTGAGGCCCCTTGTGTTGTATGCGCTTGGTTTCAAGCTTCTAAGACCTTCCAATTTCAAGTTATGAAGGAAAAGTGAAGACGCGTTTACTTTTCACATTTCATGACAGTTGGCTGAGACGGCCGAAACATGCACTCGTGGAAACTTTTTTCAAAATCCACTTTGGGCTTGTAAGATGTTGTAAAGTGACTTTCTGTCACAATGCAGTACATGCACCTCAACACCCAACTTCATGAACACCACATCAGAGTGAATGATGCGACTGAACCGCGTGCGCTGGAGCCACCAGTGAGCGGCCAGTAGCTCATTGAGGCCCCTTGTGTTGTATGCGCTTGGTTTCAAGCTTCTAAGACCTTCCAATTTCAAGTTATGAAGGAAAAGTGAAGACGCGTTTACTTTTCACATTTCATGACAGTTGGCTGAGACGGCCGAAACATGCACTCGTGGAAACTTTTTTCAAAATCCACTTTGGGCTTGTAAGATGTTGTAAAGTGACTTTCTGTCACAATGCAGTACATGCACCTCAACACCCAACTTCATGAACACCACATCAGAGTGAATGATGCGACTGAACCGCGTGCGCTGGAGCCACCAGTGAGCGGCCAGTAGCTCATTGAGGCCCCTTGTGTTGTATGCGCTTGGTTTCAAGCTTCTAAGACCTTCCAATTTCAAGCTATGAAGGAAAAGTGAAGACGCGTTTACTTTTCATATTTCATGACAGTTGGCTGAGACGGCCAAAACATGCACTCGTGGAAACTTTTTTCAAAATCCACTTTGGGCTTGTAAGATGTTGTAAAGTGACTTTCTGTCACAATGGAGTACATGCACCTCAACACCCAACTTCATGAACACCACATCAGAGTGAATGATGCGACTGAACCGCGTGCGCTGGAGCCACCAGTGAGCGGCCAGTAGCTCATTGAGGCCCCTTGTGTTGTATGCGCTTGGTTTCAAGCTTCTAAGACCTTCCAATTTCAAGTTATGAAGGAAAAGTGAAGACGCGTTTACTTTTCACATTTCATGACAGTTGGCTGAGACGGCCAAAACATGCACTCGTGGAAACTTTTTTCAAAATCCACTTTGGGCTTGTAAGATGTTGTAAAGTGACTTTCTGTCACAATGGAGTACATGCATCTCAACACCCAACTTCATGAACACCACATCAGAGTGAATGATGCGACTGAACCGCGTGCGCTGGAGCCACCAGTGAGCGGCCAGTAGCTCATTGAGGCCCCTTGTGTTGTATGCGCTTGGTTTCAAGCTTCTAAGACCTTCCAATTTCAAGTTATGAAGGAAAAGTGAAGACGCGTTTACTTTTCACATTTCATGACAGTTGGCTGAGACGGCCAAAACATGCACTCGTGGAAACTTTTTTCAAAATCCACTTTGGGCTTGTAAGATGTTGTAAAGTGACTTTCTGTCACAATGCAGTACATGCACCTCAACACCCAACTTCATGAACACCACATCAGAGTGAATGATGCGACTGAACCGCGTGCGCTGGAGCCACCAGTGAGCGGCCAGTAGCTCATTGAGGCCCCTTGTGTTGTATGCGCTTGGTTTCAAGCTTCTAAGACCTTCCAATTTCAAGTTATGAAGGAAAAGTGAAGACGCGTTTACTTTTCACATTTCATGACAGTTGGCTGAGACGGCCAAAACATGCACTCGTGGAAACTTTTTTCAAAATCCACTTTGGGCTTGTAAGATGTTGTAAAGTGACTTTCTGTCACAATGGAGTACATGCACCTCAACACCCAACTTCATGAACACCACATCAGAGTGAATGATGCGACTGAACCGCGTGCGCTGGAGCCACCAGTGAGCGGCCAGTAGCTCATTGAGGCCCCTTGTGTTGTATGCGCTTGGTTTCAAGCTTCTAAGACCTTCCAATTTCAAGTTATGAAGGAAAAGTGAAGACGCGTTTACTTTTCACATTTCATGACAGTTGGCTGAGACGGCCAAAACATGCACTCGTGGAAACTTTTTTCAAAATCCACTTTGGGCTTGTAAGATGTTGTAAAGTGACTTTCTGTCACAATGCAGTACATGCACCTCAACACCCAACTTCATGAACACCACATCAGAGTGAATGATGCGACTGAACCGCGTGCGCTGGAGCCACCAGTGAGCGGCCAGTAGCTCATTGAGGCCCCTTGTGTTGTATGCGCTTGGTTTCAAGCTTCTAAGACCTTCCAATTTCAAGTTATGAAGGAAAAGTGAAGACGCGTTTACTTTTCACATTTCATGACAGTTGGCTGAGACGGCCAAAACATGCACTCGTGGAAACTTTTTTCAAAATCCACTTTGGGCTTGTAAGATGTTGTAAAGTGACTTTCTGTCACAATGGAGTACATGCACCTCAACACCCAACTTCATGAACACCACATCAGAGTGAATGATGCGACTGAACCGCGTGCGCTGGAGCCACCAGTGAGCGGCCAGTAGCTCATTGAGGCCCCTTGTGTTGTATGCGCTTGGTTTCAAACTTCTAAGACCTTCCAATTTCAAGCTATGAAGGAAAAGTGAAGACGCGTTTACTTTTCATATTTCATGACAGTTGGCTGAGACGGCCAAAACATGCACTCGTGGAAACTTTTTTCAAAATCCACTTTGGGCTTGTAAGATGTTGTAAAGTGACTTTCTGTCACAATGCAGTACATGCACCTCAACACCCAACTTCATGAACACCACATCAGAGTGAATGATGCGACTGAACCGCGTGCGCTGGAGCCACCAGTGAGCGGCCAGTAGCTCATTGAGGCCCCTTGTGTTGTATGCGCTTGGTTTCAAGCTTCTAAGACCTTCCAATTTCAAGCTATGAAGGAAAAGTGAAGACGCGTTTACTTTTCATATTTCATGACAGTTGGCTGAGACGGCCAAAACATGCACTCGTGGAAACTTTTTTCAAAATCCACTTTGGGCTTGTAAGATGTTGTAAAGTGACTTTCTGTCACAATGCAGTACATGCATCTCAACACCCAACTTCATGAACACCACATCAGAGTGAATGATGCGACTGAACCGCGTGCGCTGGAGCCACCAGTGAGCGGCCAGTAGCTCATTGAGGCCCCTTGTGTTGTATGCGCTTGGTTTCAAGCTTCTAAGACCTTCCAATTTCAAGTTATGAAGGAAAAGTGAAGACGCGTTTACTTTTCACATTTCATGACAGTTGGCTGAGACGGCCAAAACATGCACTCGTGGAAACTTTTTTCAAAATCCACTTTGGGCTTGTAATATGTTGTAAAGTGACTTTCTGTCACAATGCAGTACATGCACCTCAACACCCAACTTCATGAACACCACATCAGAGTGAATGATGCGACTGAACCGCGTGCGCTGGAGCCACCAGTGAGCGGCCAGTAGCTCATTGAGGCCCCTTGTGTTGTATGCGCTTGGTTTCAAGCTTCTAAGACCTTCCAATTTCAAGCTATGAAGGAAAAGTGAAGACGCGTTTACTTTTCATATTTCATGACAGTTGGCTGAGACGGCCAAAACATGCACTCGTGGAAACTTTTTTCAAAATCCACTTTGGGCTTGTAAGATGTTGTAAAGTGACTTTCTGTCACAATGGAGTACATGCACCTCAACACCCAACTTCATGAACACCACATCAGAGTGAATGATGCGACTGAACCGCGTGCGCTGGAGCCACCAGTGAGCGGCCAGTAGCTCATTGAGGCCCCTTGTGTTGTATGCGCTTGGTTTCAAGCTTCTAAGACCTTCCAATTTCAAGTTATGAAGGAAAAGTGAAGACGCGTTTACTTTTCACATTTCATGACAGTTGGCTGAGACGGCCAAAACATGCACTCGTGGAAACTTTTTTCAAAATCCACTTTGGGCTTGTAAGATGTTGTAAAGTGACTTTCTGTCACAATGGAGTACATGCATCTCAACACCCAACTTCATGAACACCACATCAGAGTGAATGATGCGACTGAACCGCGTGCGCTGGAGCCACCAGTGAGCGGCCAGTAGCTCATTGAGGCCCCTTGTGTTGTATGCGCTTGGTTTCAAGCTTCTAAGACCTTCCAATTTCAAGTTATGAAGGAAAAGTGAAGACGCGTTTACTTTTCACATTTCATGACAGTTGGCTGAGACGGCCAAAACATGCACTCGTGGAAACTTTTTTCAAAATCCACTTTGGGCTTTTAAGATGTTGTAAAGTGACTTTCTGTCACAATGCAGTACATGCACCTCAACACCCAACTTCATGAACACCACATCAGAGTGAATGATGCGACTGAACCGCGTGCGCTGGAGCCACCAGTGAGCGGCCAGTAGCTCATTGAGGCCCCTTGTGTTGTATGCGCTTGGTTTCAAGCTTCTAAGACCTTCCAATTTCAAGTTATGAAGGAAAAGTGAAGACGCGTTTACTTTTCACATTTCATGACAGTTGGCTGAGACGGCCAAAACATGCACTCGTGGAAACTTTTTTCAAAATCCACTTTGGGCTTGTAAGATGTTGTAAAGTGACTTTCTGTCACAATGGAGTACATGCACCTCAACACCCAACTTCATGAACACCACATCAGAGTGAATGATGCGACTGAACCGCGTGCGCTGGAGCCACCAGTGAGCGGCCAGTAGCTCATTGAGGCCCCTTGTGTTGTATGCGCTTGGTTTCAAGCTTCTAAGACCTTCCAATTTCAAGTTATGAAGGAAAAGTGAAGACGCGTTTACTTTTCACATTTCATGACAGTTGGCTGAGACGGCCAAAACATGCACTCGTGGAAACTTTTTTCAAAATCCACTTTGGGCTTGTAAGATGTTGTAAAGTGACTTTCTGTCACAATGGAGTACATGCACCTCAACACCCAACTTCATGAACACCACATCAGAGTGAATGATGCGACTGAACCGCGTGCGCTGGAGCCACCAGTGAGCGGCCAGTAGCTCATTGAGGCCCCTTGTGTTGTATGCGCTTGGTTTCAAGCTTTTAAGACCTTCCAATTTCAAGCTATGAAGGAAAAGTGAAGACGCGTTTACTTTTCATATTTCATGACAGTTGGCTGAGACGGCCAAAACATGCACTCGTGGAAACTTTTTTCAAAATCCACTTTGGGCTTGTAAGATGTTGTAAAGTGACTTTCTGTCACAATGGAGTACATGCACCTCAACACCCAACTTCATGAACACCACATCAGAGTGAATGATGCGACTGAACCGCGTGCGCTGGAGCCACCAGTGAGCGGCCAGTAGCTCATTGAGGCCCCTTGTGTTGTATGCGCTTGGTTTCAAGCTTCTAAGACCTTCCAATTTCAAGTTATGAAGGAAAAGTGAAGACGCGTTTACTTTTCACATTTCATGACAGTTGGCTGAGACGGCCAAAACATGCACTCGTGGAAACTTTTTTCAAAATCCACTTTGGGCTTGTAAGATGTTGTAAAGTGACTTTCTGTCACAATGCAGTACATGCACCTCAACACCCAACTTCATGAACACCACATCAGAGTGAATGATGCGACTGAACCGCGTGCGCTGGAGCCACCAGTGAGCGGCCAGTAGCTCATTGAGGCCCCTTGTGTTGTATGCGCTTGGTTTCAAGCTTCTAAGACCTTCCAATTTCAAGTTATGAAGGAAAAGTGAAGACGCGTTTACTTTTCACATTTCATGACAGTTGGCTGAGACGGCCAAAACATGCACTCGTGGAAACTTTTTTCAAAATCCACTTTGGGCTTGTAAGATGTTGTAAAGTGACTTTCTGTCACAATGGAGTACATGCACCTCAACACCCAACTTCATGAACACCACATCAGAGTGAATGATGCGACTGAACCGCGTGCGCTGGAGCCACCAGTGAGCGGCCAGTAGCTCATTGAGGCCCCTTGTGTTGTATGCGCTTGGTTTCAAGCTTTTAAGACCTTCCAATTTCAAGCTATGAAGGAAAAGTGAAGACGCGTTTACTTTTCATATTTCATGACAGTTGGCTGAGACGGCCAAAACATGCACTCGTGGAAACTTTTTTCAAAATCCACTTTGGGCTTGTAAGATGTTGTAAAGTGACTTTCTGTCACAATGCAGTACATGCACCTCAACACCCAACTTCATGAACACCACATCAGAGTGAATGATGCGACTGAACCGCGTGCGCTGGAGCCACCAGTGAGCGGCCAGTAGCTCATTGAGGCCCCTTGTGTTGTATGCGCTTGGTTTCAAGCTTTTAAGACCTTCCAATTTCAAGCTATGAAGGAAAAGTGAAGACGCGTTTACTTTTCATATTTCATGACAGTTGGCTGAGACGGCCAAAACATGCACTCGTGGAAACTTTTTTCAAAATCCACTTTGGGCTTGTAAGATGTTGTAAAGTGACTTTCTGTCACAATGGAGTACATGCACCTCAACACCCAACTTCATGAACACCACATCAGAGTGAATGATGCGACTGAACCGCGTGCGCTGGAGCCACCAGTGAGCGGCCAGTAGCTCATTGAGGCCCCTTGTGTTGTATGCGCTTGGTTTCAAGCTTTTAAGACCTTCCAATTTCAAGCTATGAAGGAAAAGTGAAGACGCGTTTACTTTTCATATTTCATGACAGTTGGCTGAGACGGCCAAAACATGCACTCGTGGAAACTTTTTTCAAAATCCACTTTGGGCTTGTAAGATGTTGTAAAGTGACTTTCTGTCACAATGCAGTACATGCACCTCAACACCCAACTTCATGAACACCACATCAGAGTGAATGATGCGACTGAACCGCGTGCGCTGGAGCCACCAGTGAGCGGCCAGTAGCTCATTGAGGTCCCTTGTGTTGTATGCGCTTGGTTTCAAGCTTCTAAGACCTTCCAATTTCAAGTTATGAAGGAAAAGTGAAGACGCGTTTACTTTTCACATTTCATGACAGTTGGCTGAGACGGCCAAAACATGCACTCGTGGAAACTTTTTTCAAAATCCACTTTGGGCTTGTAAGATGTTGTAAAGTGACTTTCTGTCACAATGCAGTACATGCACCTCAACACCCAACTTCATGAACACCACATCAGAGTGAATGATGCGACTGAACCGCGTGCGCTGGAGCCACCAGTGAGCGGCCAGTAGCTCATTGAGGCCCCTTGTGTTGTATGCGCTTGGTTTCAAGCTTCTAAGACCTTCCAATTTCAAGTTATGAAGGAAAAGTGAAGACGCGTTTACTTTTCACATTTCATGACAGTTGGCTGAGACGGCCAAAACATGCACTCGTGGAAACTTTTTTCAAAATCCACTTTGGGCTTGTAAGATGTTGTAAAGTGACTTTCTGTCACAATGCAGTACATGCACCTCAACACCCAACTTCATGAACACCACATCAGAGTGAATGATGCGACTGAACCGCGTGCGCTGGAGCCACCAGTGAGCGGCCAGTAGCTCATTGAGGCCCCTTGTGTTGTATGCGCTTGGTTTCAAGCTTCTAAGACCTTCCAATTTCAAGTTATGAAGGAAAAGTGAAGACGCGTTTACTTTTCACATTTCATGACAGTTGGCTGAGACGGCCAAAACATGCACTCGTGGAAACTTTTTTCAAAATCCACTTTGGGCTTGTAAGATGTTGTAAAGTGACTTTCTGTCACAATGGAGTACATGCACCTCAACACCCAACTTCATGAACACCACATCAGAGTGAATGATGCGACTGAACCGCGTGCGCTGGAGCCACCAGTGAGCGGCCAGTAGCTCATTGAGGCCCCTTGTGTTGTATGCGCTTGGTTTCAAGCTTTTAAGACCTTCCAATTTCAAGCTATGAAGGAAAAGTGAAGACGCGTTTACTTTTCATATTTCATGACAGTTGGCTGAGACGGCCAAAACATGCACTCGTGGAAACTTTTTTCAAAATCCACTTTGGGCTTGTAAGATGTTGTAAAGTGACTTTCTGTCACAATGGAGTACATGCACCTCAACACCCAACTTCATGAACACCACATCAGAGTGAATGATGCGACTGAACCGCGTGCGCTGGAGCCACCAGTGAGCGGCCAGTAGCTCATTGAGGCCCCTTGTGTTGTATGCGCTTGGTTTCAAGCTTCTAAGACCTTCCAATTTCAAGTTATGAAGGAAAAGTGAAGACGCGTTTACTTTTCACATTTCATGACAGTTGGCTGAGACGGCCAAAACATGCACTCGTGGAAACTTTTTTCAAAATCCACTTTGGGCTTGTAAGATGTTGTAAAGTGACTTTCTGTCACAATGCAGTACATGCACCTCAACACCCAACTTCATGAACACCACATCAGAGTGAATGATGCGACTGAACCGCGTGCGCTGGAGCCACCAGTGAGCGGCCAGTAGCTCATTGAGGCCCCTTGTGTTGTATGCGCTTGGTTTCAAGCTTCTAAGACCTTCCAATTTCAAGTTATGAAGGAAAAGTGAAGACGCGTTTACTTTTCACATTTCATGACAGTTGGCTGAGACGGCCAAAACATGCACTCGTGGAAACTTTTTTCAAAATCCACTTTGGGCTTGTAAGATGTTGTAAAGTGACTTTCTGTCACAATGGAGTACATGCACCTCAACACCCAACTTCATGAACACCACATCAGAGTGAATGATGCGACTGAACCGCGTGCGCTGGAGCCACCAGTGAGCGGCCAGTAGCTCATTGAGGCCCCTTGTGTTGTATGCGCTTGGTTTCAAGCTTTTAAGACCTTCCAATTTCAAGCTATGAAGGAAAAGTGAAGACGCGTTTACTTTTCATATTTCATGACAGTTGGCTGAGACGGCCAAAACATGCACTCGTGGAAACTTTTTTCAAAATCCACTTTGGGCTTGTAAGATGTTGTAAAGTGACTTTCTGTCACAATGCAGTACATGCACCTCAACACCCAACTTCATGAACACCACATCAGAGTGAATGATGCGACTGAACCGCGTGCGCTGGAGCCACCAGTGAGCGGCCAGTAGCTCATTGAGGCCCCTTGTGTTGTATGCGCTTGGTTTCAAGCTTTTAAGACCTTCCAATTTCAAGCTATGAAGGAAAAGTGAAGACGCGTTTACTTTTCATATTTCATGACAGTTGGCTGAGACGGCCAAAACATGCACTCGTGGAAACTTTTTTCAAAATCCACTTTGGGCTTGTAAGATGTTGTAAAGTGACTTTCTGTCACAATGCAGTACATGCACCTCAACACCCAACTTCATGAACACCACATCAGAGTGAATGATGCGACTGAACCGCGTGCGCTGGAGCCACCAGTGAGCGGCCAGTAGCTCATTGAGGCCCCTTGTGTTGTATGCGCTTGGTTTCAAGCTTCTAAGACCTTCCAATTTCAAGCTATGAAGGAAAAGTGAAGACGCGTTTACTTTTCATATTTCATGACAGTTGGCTGAGACGGCCAAAACATGCACTCGTGGAAACTTTTTTCAAAATCCACTTTGGGCTTGTAAGATGTTGTAAAGTGACTTTCTGTCACAATGGAGTACATGCACCTCAACACCCAACTTCATGAACACCACATCAGAGTGAATGATGCGACTGAACCGCGTGCGCTGGAGCCACCAGTGAGCGGCCAGTAGCTCATTGAGGCCCCTTGTGTTGTATGCGCTTGGTTTCAAGCTTTTAAGACCTTCCAATTTCAAGCTATGAAGGAAAAGTGAAGACGCGTTTACTTTTCATATTTCATGACAGTTGGCTGAGACGGCCAAAACATGCACTCGTGGAAACTTTTTTCAAAATCCACTTTGGGCTTGTAAGATGTTGTAAAGTGACTTTCTGTCACAATGCAGTACATGCACCTCAACACCCAACTTCATGAACACCACATCAGAGTGAATGATGCGACTGAACCGCGTGCGCTGGAGCCACCAGTGAGCGGCCAGTAGCTCATTGAGGTCCCTTGTGTTGTATGCGCTTGGTTTCAAGCTTCTAAGACCTTCCAATTTCAAGTTATGAAGGAAAAGTGAAGACGCGTTTACTTTTCACATTTCATGACAGTTGGCTGAGACGGCCAAAACATGCACTCGTGGAAACTTTTTTCAAAATCCACTTTGGGCTTGTAAGATGTTGTAAAGTGACTTTCTGTCACAATGCAGTACATGCACCTCAACACCCAACTTCATGAACACCACATCAGAGTGAATGATGCGACTGAACCGCGTGCGCTGGAGCCACCAGTGAGCGGCCAGTAGCTCATTGAGGCCCCTTGTGTTGTATGCGCTTGGTTTCAAGCTTCTAAGACCTTCCAATTTCAAGTTATGAAGGAAAAGTGAAGACGCGTTTACTTTTCACATTTCATGACAGTTGGCTGAGACGGCCAAAACATGCACTCGTGGAAACTTTTTTCAAAATCCACTTTGGGCTTGTAAGATGTTGTAAAGTGACTTTCTGTCACAATGGAGTACATGCACCTCAACACCCAACTTCATGAACACCACATCAGAGTGAATGATGCGACTGAACCGCGTGCGCTGGAGCCACCAGTGAGCGGCCAGTAGCTCATTGAGGCCCCTTGTGTTGTATGCGCTTGGTTTCAAGCTTTTAAGACCTTCCAATTTCAAGCTATGAAGGAAAAGTGAAGACGCGTTTACTTTTCATATTTCATGACAGTTGGCTGAGACGGCCAAAACATGCACTCGTGGAAACTTTTTTCAAAATCCACTTTGGGCTTGTAAGATGTTGTAAAGTGACTTTCTGTCACAATGGAGTACATGCACCTCAACACCCAACTTCATGAACACCACATCAGAGTGAATGATGCGACTGAACCGCGTGCGCTGGAGCCACCAGTGAGCGGCCAGTAGCTCATTGAGGTCCCTTGTGTTGTATGCGCTTGGTTTCAAGCTTCTAAGACCTTCCAATTTCAAGTTATGAAGGAAAAGTGAAGACGCGTTTACTTTTCACATTTCATGACAGTTGGCTGAGACGGCCAAAACATGCACTCGTGGAAACTTTTTTCAAAATCCACTTTGGGCTTGTAAGATGTTGTAAAGTGACTTTCTGTCACAATGCAGTACATGCACCTCAACACCCAACTTCATGAACACCACATCAGAGTGAATGATGCGACTGAACCGCGTGCGCTGGAGCCACCAGTGAGCGGCCAGTAGCTCATTGAGGCCCCTTGTGTTGTATGCGCTTGGTTTCAAGCTTCTAAGACCTTCCAATTTCAAGTTATGAAGGAAAAGTGAAGACGCGTTTACTTTTCACATTTCATGACAGTTGGCTGAGACGGCCAAAACATGCACTCGTGGAAACTTTTTTCAAAATCCACTTTGGGCTTGTAAGATGTTGTAAAGTGACTTTCTGTCACAATGGAGTACATGCACCTCAACACCCAACTTCATGAACACCACATCAGAGTGAATGATGCGACTGAACCGCGTGCGCTGGAGCCACCAGTGAGCGGCCAGTAGCTCATTGAGGCCCCTTGTGTTGTATGCGCTTGGTTTCAAGCTTTTAAGACCTTCCAATTTCAAGCTATGAAGGAAAAGTGAAGACGCGTTTACTTTTCATATTTCATGACAGTTGGCTGAGACGGCCAAAACATGCACTCGTGGAAACTTTTTTCAAAATCCACTTTGGGCTTGTAAGATGTTGTAAAGTGACTTTCTGTCACAATGGAGTACATGCACCTCAACACCCAACTTCATGAACACCACATCAGAGTGAATGATGCGACTGAACCGCGTGCGCTGGAGCCACCAGTGAGCGGCCAGTAGCTCATTGAGGCCCCTTGTGTTGTATGCGCTTGGTTTCAAGCTTCTAAGACCTTCCAATTTCAAGTTATGAAGGAAAAGTGAAGGAGCGTTTACTTTTCACATTTCATGACAGTTGGCTGAGACGGCCAAAACATGCACTCGTGGAAACTTTTTTCAAAATCCACTTTGGGCTTGTAAGATGTTGTAAAGTGACTTTCTGTCACAATGCAGTACATGCACCTCAACACCCAACTTCATGAACACCACATCAGAGTGAATGATGCGACTGAACCGCGTGCGCTGGAGCCACCAGTGAGCGGCCAGTAGCTCATTGAGGCCCCTTGTGTTGTATGCGCTTGGTTTCAAGCTTCTAAGACCTTCCAATTTCAAGTTATGAAGGAAAAGTGAAGACGCGTTTACTTTTCACATTTCATGACAGTTGGCTGAGACGGCCAAAACATGCACTCGTGGAAACTTTTTTCAAAATCCACTTTGGGCTTGTAAGATGTTGTAAAGTGACTTTCTGTCACAATGGAGTACATGCACCTCAACACCCAACTTCATGAACACCACATCAGAGTGAATGATGCGACTGAACCGCGTGCGCTGGAGCCACCAGTGAGCGGCCAGTAGCTCATTGAGGCCCCTTGTGTTGTATGCGCTTGGTTTCAAGCTTCTAAGACCTTCCAATTTCAAGTTATGAAGGAAAAGTGAAGACGCGTTTACTTTTCACATTTCATGACAGTTGGCTGAGACGGCCAAAACATGCACTCGTGGAAACTTTTTTCAAAATCCACTTTGGGCTTGTAAGATGTTGTAAAGTGACTTTCTGTCACAATGCAGTACATGCACCTCAACACCCAACTTCATGAACACCACATCAGAGTGAATGATGCGACTGAACCGCGTGCGCTGGAGCCACCAGTGAGCGGCCAGTAGCTCATTGAGGCCCCTTGTGTTGTATGCGCTTGGTTTCAAGCTTCTAAGACCTTCCAATTTCAAGTTATGAAGGAAAAGTGAAGACGCGTTTACTTTTCACATTTCATGACAGTTGGCTGAGACGGCCAAAACATGCACTCGTGGAAACTTTTTTCAAAATCCACTTTGGGCTTGTAAGATGTTGTAAAGTGACTTTCTGTCACAATGGAGTACATGCACCTCAACACCC
Source organism: Sardina pilchardus (assembly GCF_963854185.1). Classification (NCBI taxonomy): domain Eukaryota; kingdom Metazoa; phylum Chordata; class Actinopteri; order Clupeiformes; family Clupeidae; genus Sardina; species Sardina pilchardus. The sequence continues at coordinate 463,295 of NW_026910927.1, forward strand.
AACTTCATGAACACCACATCAGAGTGAATGATGCGACTGAACCGCGTGCGCTGGAGCCACCAGTGAGCGGCCAGTAGCTCATTGAGGCCCCTTGTGTTGTATGCGCTTGGTTTCAAGCTTTTAAGACCTTCCAATTTCAAGCTATGAAGGAAAAGTGAAGACGCGTTTACTTTTCATATTTCATGACAGTTGGCTGAGACGGCCAAAACATGCACTCGTGGAAACTTTTTTCAAAATCCACTTTGGGCTTGTAAGATGTTGTAAAGTGACTTTCTGTCACAATGCAGTACATGCACCTCAACACCCAACTTCATGAACACCACATCAGAGTGAATGATGCGACTGAACCGCGTGCGCTGGAGCCACCAGTGAGCGGCCAGTAGCTCATTGAGGCCCCTTGTGTTGTATGCGCTTGGTTTCAAGCTTTTAAGACCTTCCAATTTCAAGCTATGAAGGAAAAGTGAAGACGCGTTTACTTTTCATATTTCATGACAGTTGGCTGAGACGGCCAAAACATGCACTCGTGGAAACTTTTTTCAAAATCCACTTTGGGCTTGTAAGATGTTGTAAAGTGACTTTCTGTCACAATGCAATACATGCACCTCAACACCCAACTTCATGAACACCACATCAGAGTGAATGATGCGACTGAACCGCGTGCGCTGGAGCCACCAGTGAGCGGCCAGTAGCTCATTGAGGCCCCTTGTGTTGTATGCGCTTGGTTTCAAGCTTCTAAGACCTTCCAATTTCAAGCTATGAAGGAAAAGTGAAGACGCGTTTACTTTTCATATTTCATGACAGTTGGCTGAGACGGCCAAAACATGCACTCGTGGAAACTTTTTTCAAAATCCACTTTGGGCTTGTAAGATGTTGTAAAGTGACTTTCTGTCACAATGGAGTACATGCACCTCAACACCCAACTTCATGAACACCACATCAGAGTGAATGATGCGACTGAACCGCGTGCGCTGGAGCCACCAGTGAGCGGCCAGTAGCTCATTGAGGCCCCTTGTGTTGTATGCGCTTGGTTTCAAGCTTCTAAGACCTTCCAATTTCAAGTTATGAAGGAAAAGTGAAGACGCGTTTACTTTTCACATTTCATGACAGTTGGCTGAGACGGCCAAAACATGCACTCGTGGAAACTTTTTTCAAAATCCACTTTGGGCTTGTAAGATGTTGTAAAGTGACTTTCTGTCACAATGCAGTACATGCACCTCAACACCCAACTTCATGAACACCACATCAGAGTGAATGATGCGACTGAACCGCGTGCGCTGGAGCCACCAGTGAGCGGCCAGTAGCTCATTGAGGCCCCTTGTGTTGTATGCGCTTGGTTTCAAGCTTCTAAGACCTTCCAATTTCAAGTTATGAAGGAAAAGTGAAGACGCGTTTACTTTTCACATTTCATGACAGTTGGCTGAGACGGCCAAAACATGCACTCGTGGAAACTTTTTTCAAAATCCACTTTGGGCTTGTAAGATGTTGTAAAGTGACTTTCTGTCACAATGGAGTACATGCACCTCAACACCCAACTTCATGAACACCACATCAGAGTGAATGATGCGACTGAACCGCGTGCGCTGGAGCCACCAGTGAGCGGCCAGTAGCTCATTGAGGCCCCTTGTGTTGTATGCGCTTGGTTTCAAGCTTTTAAGACCTTCCAATTTCAAGCTATGAAGGAAAAGTGAAGACGCGTTTACTTTTCATATTTCATGACAGTTGGCTGAGACGGCCAAAACATGCACTCGTGGAAACTTTTTTCAAAATCCACTTTGGGCTTGTAAGATGTTGTAAAGTGACTTTCTGTCACAATGCAGTACATGCACCTCAACACCCAACTTCATGAACACCACATCAGAGTGAATGATGCGACTGAACCGCGTGCGCTGGAGCCACCAGTGAGCGGCCAGTAGCTCATTGAGGCCCCTTGTGTTGTATGCGCTTGGTTTCAAGCTTTTAAGACCTTCCAATTTCAAGCTATGAAGGAAAAGTGAAGACGCGTTTACTTTTCATATTTCATGACAGTTGGCTGAGACGGCCAAAACATGCACTCGTGGAAACTTTTTTCAAAATCCACTTTGGGCTTGTAAGATGTTGTAAAGTGACTTTCTGTCACAATGCAATACATGCACCTCAACACCCAACTTCATGAACACCACATCAGAGTGAATGATGCGACTGAACCGCGTGCGCTGGAGCCACCAGTGAGCGGCCAGTAGCTCATTGAGGCCCCTTGTGTTGTATGCGCTTGGTTTCAAGCTTCTAAGACCTTCCAATTTCAAGCTATGAAGGAAAAGTGAAGACGCGTTTACTTTTCATATTTCATGACAGTTGGCTGAGACGGCCAAAACATGCACTCGTGGAAACTTTTTTCAAAATCCACTTTGGGCTTGTAAGATGTTGTAAAGTGACTTTCTGTCACAATGGAGTACATGCACCTCAACACCCAACTTCATGAACACCACATCAGAGTGAATGATGCGACTGAACCGCGTGCGCTGGAGCCACCAGTGAGCGGCCAGTAGCTCATTGAGGCCCCTTGTGTTGTATGCGCTTGGTTTCAAGCTTTTAAGACCTTCCAATTTCAAGCTATGAAGGAAAAGTGAAGACGCGTTTACTTTTCATATTTCATGACAGTTGGCTGAGACGGCCAAAACATGCACTCGTGGAAACTTTTTTCAAAATCCACTTTGGGCTTGTAAGATGTTGTAAAGTGACTTTCTGTCACAATGCAGTACATGCACCTCAACACCCAACTTCATGAACACCACATCAGAGTGAATGATGCGACTGAACCGCGTGCGCTGGAGCCACCAGTGAGCGGCCAGTAGCTCATTGAGGCCCCTTGTGTTGTATGCGCTTGGTTTCAAGCTTTTAAGACCTTCCAATTTCAAGCTATGAAGGAAAAGTGAAGACGCGTTTACTTTTCATATTTCATGACAGTTGGCTGAGACGGCCAAAACATGCACTCGTGGAAACTTTTTTCAAAATCCACTTTGGGCTTGTAAGATGTTGTAAAGTGACTTTCTGTCACAATGCAGTACATGCACCTCAACACCCAACTTCATGAACACCACATCAGAGTGAATGATGCGACTGAACCGCGTGCGCTGGAGCCACCAGTGAGCGGCCAGTAGCTCATTGAGGCCCCTTGTGTTGTATGCGCTTGGTTTCAAGCTTTTAAGACCTTCCAATTTCAAGCTATGAAGGAAAAGTGAAGACGCGTTTACTTTTCATATTTCATGACAGTTGGCTGAGACGGCCAAAACATGCACTCGTGGAAACTTTTTTCAAAATCCACTTTGGGCTTGTAAGATGTTGTAAAGTGACTTTCTGTCACAATGCAGTACATGCACCTCAACACCCAACTTCATGAACACCACATCAGAGTGAATGATGCGACTGAACCGCGTGCGCTGGAGCCACCAGTGAGCGGCCAGTAGCTCATTGAGGCCCCTTGTGTTGTATGCGCTTGGTTTCAAGCTTCTAAGACCTTCCAATTTCAAGCTATGAAGGAAAAGTGAAGACGCGTTTACTTTTCATATTTCATGACAGTTGGCTGAGACGGCCAAAACATGCACTCGTGGAAACTTTTTTCAAAATCCACTTTGGGCTTGTAAGATGTTGTAAAGTGACTTTCTGTCACAATGGAGTACATGCACCTCAACACCCAACTTCATGAACACCACATCAGAGTGAATGATGCGACTGAACCGCGTGCGCTGGAGCCACCAGTGAGCGGCCAGTAGCTCATTGAGGCCCCTTGTGTTGTATGCGCTTGGTTTCAAGCTTCTAAGACCTTCCAATTTCAAGTTATGAAGGAAAAGTGAAGACGCGTTTACTTTTCACATTTCATGACAGTTGGCTGAGACGGCCAAAACATGCACTCGTGGAAACTTTTTTCAAAATCCACTTTGGGCTTGTAAGATGTTGTAAAGTGACTTTCTGTCACAATGCAGTACATGCACCTCAACACCCAACTTCATGAACACCACATCAGAGTGAATGATGCGACTGAACCGCGTGCGCTGGAGCCACCAGTGAGCGGCCAGTAGCTCATTGAGGCCCCTTGTGTTGTATGCGCTTGGTTTCAAGCTTCTAAGACCTTCCAATTTCAAGTTATGAAGGAAAAGTGAAGACGCGTTTACTTTTCACATTTCATGACAGTTGGCTGAGACGGCCAAAACATGCACTCGTGGAAACTTTTTTCAAAATCCACTTTGGGCTTGTAAGATGTTGTAAAGTGACTTTCTGTCACAATGGAGTACATGCACCTCAACACCCAACTTCATGAACACCACATCAGAGTGAATGATGCGACTGAACCGCGTGCGCTGGAGCCACCAGTGAGCGGCCAGTAGCTCATTGAGGCCCCTTGTGTTGTATGCGCTTGGTTTCAAGCTTCTAAGACCTTCCAATTTCAAGTTATGAAGGAAAAGTGAAGACGCGTTTACTTTTCACATTTCATGACAGTTGGCTGAGACGGCCGAAACATGCACTCGTGGAAACTTTTTTCAAAATCCACTTTGGGCTTGTAAGATGTTGTAAAGTGACTTTCTGTCACAATGCAGTACATGCACCTCAACACCCAACTTCATGAACACCACATCAGAGTGAATGATGCGACTGAACCGCGTGCGCTGGAGCCACCAGTGAGCGGCCAGTAGCTCATTGAGGCCCCTTGTGTTGTATGCGCTTGGTTTCAA
>NW_026910928.1:10000-17500 GCF_963854185.1 Sardina pilchardus
TCTTGCCTATGATGAACCTGTGGACTTAGTCTCAGGAGCGAAAATTTTTCTTCTCTCCTATGATGAACCTGTGGACTTAGCCTCAGGAGCGAAAATTTTTCTTCTCTCCTATGATGAACCTGTGGACTTAGTCTCAGGAGCGAAAATTTTTCTTGCCTATGATGTACCTAGGCTTCCTATGATGAACCTGCCTTGCCTATGATGAACCTGCGCTCCAGCACGGGGCTTTGGTGGGTCTCAGGGTTGGGTGGGGAGTGCGGGAGGCCAGCACGGGGCTTTGGTGGGACTCGGGTTAGGTGGGAAGCGCGGGAGGCCAGCACGGGGCTTTGGTGGGACTCGGGTTAGGTGGGAAGCGCGGGAGGCCAGCACGGGGCTTTGGTGGGACTCGGGTTAGGTGGGAAGCGCGGGAGGCCAGCACGGGGCTTTGGTGGGACTCAGGTTAGGTGGGAAGCGCGGGAGGCCAGCACGGGGCTTTGGTGGGACTCAGGTTAGGTGGGAAGCGCGGGAGGCCAGCACGGGGCTTTGGTGGGACTCAGGTTAGGTGGGAAGCGCGGGAGGCCAGCACGGGGCTTCGGTGGGACTCGGGTTAGGTGGGGAGCGCGGGAGGCCAGCACGGGGCTTCGGTGGGACTGGGGTTAGGTGGGGAGTGCGGGAGGACAGCACGGGAAGGCCTCCCGCACTCCCCACCTAGCCCAGAGACCCACCGATTCCCCTGAGCTTTTCAATACCTCTTTTTGTCCACAGGAGAGCGCTCTCCATTTTACCCTTTTTGTCCACAGGAGGGCGCTCCCGCAGACCCCCGCTTGTATGGCGGGCCCCAGCACCTCCGCCCAGACCCCCGCTCACCCCCGCAGACCCCCGCTTGCTATGGCGGGCCCCTGCACCCCCGCCCAGACCCCCGCTCACCCCCGCAGACCCCCGCTTGCTATGGCGGGCCCCTGCACCCCCGCCCAGACCCCCGCTCACCCCCGCAGACCCCCGCTTGTATGGCGGGCCCCAGCACCTCCGCCCAGACCCCCGCTCACCCCCGCAGACCCCCGCTTGCTATGGCGGGCCCCTGCACCCCCGCCCAGACCCCCGCTCACCCCCGCAGACCCCCGCTTGTATGGCGGGCCCCAGCACCTCCGCCCAGACCCCCGCTCACCCCCGCAGACCCCCGCTTGTATGGCGGGCCCCAGCACCTCCGCCCAGACCCCCGCTCACCCCCGCAGACCCCCGCTTGTATGGCGGGCCCCAGCACCTCCGCCCAGACCCCCGCTCACCCCCGCAGACCCCCGCTTGCTATGGCGGGCCCCTGCACCCCCGCCCAGACCCCCGCTCACCCCCGCAGACCCCCCCTTGTATGGCGGGCCCCAGCACCTCCGCCCAGACCCCCGCTCACCCCCGCAGACCCCCGCTTGCTATGGCGGGCCCCTGCACCCCCGCCCAGACTCCCGCTCACCCCCGCAGACCCCCGCTTGTATGGCGGGCCCCAGCACCTCCGCCCAGACCCCCGCTCACCCCCGCAGACCCCCGCTTGCTATGGCGGGCCCCAGCACCCCCGCCCAGACTCCCGCTCACCCCCGCAGACCCCCGCTTGTATGGCGGGCCCCAGCACCTCCGCCCAGACCCCCGCTCACCCCCGCAGACCCCCGCTTGCTATGGCGGGCCCCAGCACCCCCGCCCAGACCCCCGCTCACCCCCGCAGACCCCCGCTTGTATGGCGGGCCCCAGCACCCCCGCCCAGACTCCCGCTCACCCCCGCAGACCCCCGCTTGTATGGCGGGCCCCAGCACCCCCGCCCAGACTCCCGCTCACCCCCGCAGACCCCCGCTTGTATGGCGGGCCCCAGCACCCCCGCCCAGACTCCCGCTCACCCCCGCAGACCCCCGCTTGTATGGCGGGCCCCAGCACCCCCGCCCAGACTCCCGCTCACCCCCGCAGACCCCCGCTTGTATGGCGGGCCCCAGCACCCCCGCCCAGACTCCCGCTCACCCCCGCAGACCCCCGCTTGTATGGCGGGCCCCAGCACCCCCGCCCAGACTCCCGCTCACCCCCGCAGACCCCCGCTTGCTATGGCGGGCCCCAGCACCCCCGCCCAGACCCCCGCTCACCCCCGCAGACCCCCGCTTGTATGGCGGGCCCCAGCACCCCCGCCCAGACTCCCGCTCACCCCCGCAGACCCCCGCTTGCTATGGCGGGCCCCAGCACCCCCGCCCAGACCCCCGCTCACCCCCGCAGACCCCCGCTTGTATGGCGGGCCCCAGCACCCCCGCCCAGACTCCCGCTCACCCCTGCTCGCCGCCCCGGCTATGGCGGGCCCCTGCACCCCCGCCCAGACCCCCGCTCACCCCCGCAGACCCCCGCTTGTATGGCGGGCCCCAGCACCTCCGCCCAGACCCCCGCTCACCCCCGCAGACCCCCGCTTGCTATGGCGGGCCCCTGCACCCCCGCCCAGACCCCCGCTCACCCCCGCAGACCCCCGCTTGTATGGCGGGCCCCAGCACCTCCGCCCAGACCCCCGCTCACCCCCGCAGACCCCCGCTTGCTATGGCGGGCCCCTGCACCCCCGCCCAGACCCCCGCTCACCCCCGCAGACCCCCGCTTGTATGGCGGGCCCCAGCACCTCCGCCCAGACCCCCGCTCACCCCCGCAGACCCCCGCTTGCTATGGCGGGCCCCAGCACCCCCGCCCAGACTCCCGCTCACCCCCGCAGACCCCCGCTTGTATGGCGGGCCCCAGCACCCCCGCCCAGACTCCCGCTCACCCCTGCTCGCCGCCCCGGCTATGGCGGGCCCCTGCACCCCCGCCCAGACCCCCGCAGACCCCCGCTTGCTATGGCGGGCCCCAGCACCCCCGCCCAGACTCCCGCTCACCCCTGCTCGCCGCCCCGGCTATGGCGGGCCCCTGCACCCCCGCCCAGTCCCCCGCAGACCCCCGCTTGCTCTGGCGGGCCCCAGCACCCCCGCCCAGACTCCCGCTCACCCCTGCTCGCCGCCCCGGCTATGGCGGGCCCCTGCACCCCCCCTCAGGCCCCCGCACACCCCTGCTCGCCGCCCCGGCTATGGCGGGCCCCTGCACCCCCGCCCAGACCCCCGCAGACCCCCGCTTGCTCTGGCGGGCCCCAGCACCCCCGCCCAGACTCCCGCTCACCCCTGCTCGCCGCCCCGGCTATGGCGGGCCCCTGCACCCCCCCTCAGGCCCCCGCACACCCCTGCTCGCCGCCCCGGCTATGGCGGGCCCCTGCACCCCCCCTCAGGCCCCCGCACACCCCTGCTCGCCGCCCCGGCTATGGCGGGCCCCTGCACACCCCCGCACACCCCTGCTTGCTTGCCTCTCTCCTCCCCGGCTATGGCGGGCCCCTGCACCCCCCCGCAGACCCCAGGACACCCCTGCTTGCCACCCCGGCTATGGCGGGCCCAGTGAGCCTGCACACACACTCCAGCACATTCCCCCTACCCCTGTGCCTAACCATAACCCCAGCGGGCCTGCACACACACTCCAGCACATTCCCCCTACCCCTGTGCCTAACCATAACCCCAGGGAGCCTGCACACACACTCCAGCACATTTCCCCTACCCCTGTGCCTAACCATAACCCCAGGGAGCCTGCACACACACTCCAGCACATTCCACCTACCCCTGTGCCTAACCATAACCCCAGAGAGCCTGCACACACACTCCAGCACATTCCACCTACCCCTGTGCCTAACCATAACCCCAGCGGGCCTGCACACACACTCCAGCACATTCCACCTACCCCTGTGCCTAACCATAACCCCAGCGGGCCTGCACACACACTCCAGCACATTTCCCCTACCCCTAAGCCTAACCATAACCCCAGCGGGCCTGCACACACACTCCAGCACATTTCCCCTACCCCTGTGCCTAACCATAACCCCAGGGAGCCTGCACACACACTCCAGCACATTTCCCCTACCCCTGTGCCTAACCATAACCCCAGGGAGCCTGCACACACACTCCAGCACATTCCACCTACCCCTGTGCCTAACCATAACCCCAGTGAGCCTGCACACACACTCCAGCACATTCCCCCTACCCCTGTGCCTAACCATAACCCCAGGGAGCCTGCACACACACTCCAGCACATTCCCCTACCCCTGTGCCTAACCATAACCCCAGCGGGCCTGCACGCACACTCCAGCACATTTCCCCTACCCCTAAGCCTAACCATAACCCCAGCGGGCCTGCACACACACTCCAGCACATTCCCCTAACCCCTGTGCCTAACCATAACCCCAGCGGGCCTGCACACACACTCCAGCACATTCCCCCTACCCCTAAGCCTAACCATAACCCCAGCGGGCCTGCACACACACTCCAGCACATTCCCCTACCCCTGTGCCTAACCATAACCCCAGCGGGCCTGCACGCACACTCCAGCACATTTCCCCTACCCCTAAGCCTAACCATAACCCCAGCGGGCCTGCACACACACTCCAGCACATTCCCCTAACCCCTGTGCCTAACCATAACCCCAGCGGGCCTGCACACACACTCCAGCACATTCCCCCTACCCCTAAGCCTAACCATAACCCCAGCGGGCCTGCACACACACTCCAGCACATTTCCCCTACCCCTAAGCCTAACCATAACCCCAGCGGGCCTGCACACACACTCCAGCACATTCCCCCTACCCCTGTGCCTAACCATAACCCCAGGGAGCCTGCACACACACTCCAGCACATTCCCCTACCCCTAAGCCTAACCATAACCCCAGCGGGCCTGCACACACACTCCAGCACATTCCCCTACCCCTGTGCCTAACCATAACCCCAGCGGGCCTGCACACACAAACGGCGGGAGTAACTATGACTCTCTTAAGGTAGCCAAATGCCTGCACACACACTCCAGCACATTTCCCCTACCCCTGTGCCTAACCATAACCCCAGCAGGCCTGCACACACACTCCAGCACAGTTACGACTTTTACTTCCTTTGGGGTCCACAGGGGCTCAGACGAAGCTAGAGATATGAAACTTTGCACAGGTCATGGGGTGCATGTGTTGAGGGTCCCTGTCAATTGTCAATCTCCTAGCTCCTTGTTAACTCCCACCGATCCCCCTCCGAAGTTTCGGTATTCAACTTTTTGTAGGTTTTTCCTATGCAGTTTCTCTCCTGGGTGTCTCAGAGACACCAGCTTTAGAGTGTGTGTAGGGGGACTCAAGACGGTTAATAAGCACTTGGTTGTGACCCTCTAGCACCTACCGTTTTTGCGTGGGTGGAGGCAAACCCCGTACATACGGGACCGTGTTTCTCCCCCTGAGAACATACCACCGACTTCAAACCAAGTCCATCGTGTATGGGGCATCCCAATGTAAAACATATGTGAATGTCATGGTGATTGGACCAACGGAAGTGGGTGTTTTGGGCTTTTTTAAAAAACACGGACGTTCGGATTATATTAATAGGGGAAATTTGGGGTCCACAGGAGCTCAGATGAAGCTAGAGATATGAAACTTTGCACAGTTCATGGGGTGCATGTGTTGTAGGTCTCTGCCGATTTCCAGCTTCCTAGCTCCTTGTTAACCCCCGCCAATCCCCCTCCGAAGTTTTGGTATTCAACTTTTGGTAGGTTTTTGCTATGCAGTTTCTCTCCTGGGTGTCTCAGAGACACCAGCTTTGAAGCGTTTGTAGGGGGACTCGAGACGGTTAATAAATACTTGGTTGTGACCCTCTAGCACCTACCGTTTTTGTGTGGGAAGAGGGAAACCTCTTACATACGGGACCTATTTTCTCCCTCTGTGAACACCCCACCGACTCCAAACCAATACCAGCGTGTTTGAGACATCCCAATGTACAACATATGTGAATTTCATGGTGATTGGACCAACGGAAGTGTGTTTGTTCGGCTTTTAAAAAAAAAGGAAATAAATAAATAAGTGTGGACTTAGGCTCTGGCGCTTCAGCTTGCCTCCCGCACTCCCCACCTAACCCTGAGACCCACCGAAGCCCCATGCAGGCCTCCCGCACTCCCCACCTAGCCCTGAGACCGACAGAAGCCCCCTGCCTCTCCCTGGGGCCTGCACTCTGTCTCTGGAGAGAATTATTTTTTTCTCACCCATGATGAACCTAGGAAATAAATAAATAAGTCTGGACTTAGGCTCTGGCGCTTCAGCTGGCCTCCCGCACTCCCCACCTAGCCCAGAGACCCACCCAAGCCCCCTGCTAGCCTCCCGCACTCCTCACCTAGCCCTGAGACCGACAGAAGCCCCCTGCCTCTCCCTGGGGCCTGCACTCTGTCTCTGGAGAGAATTATTTTTTTCTCACCCATGATGAACCTAGGAAATAAATAAATAAGTGTGGACTTAGGCTCTGGCGCTTCAGCTGGCCTCCCGCACTCCCCACCTAGCCCAGAGACCCACCCAAGCCCCCTGCTAGCCTCCCGCACTCCTCACCTAGCCCTGAGACCGACAGAAGCCCCCTGCCTCTCCCTGGGGCCTGCACTCTGTCTCTGGAGAGAATTATTTTTTTCTCACCCATGATGAACCTAGGAAATAAATAAATAAGTGTGGACTTAGGCTCTGGCGCTTCAGCTTGCCTCCCGCACTCCTCACCTAGCCCTGAGACCCACAGAAGCCCCCCTGCAGGCCTCCCGCACTCCTCACCTAGCCCAGAGACCCACCCAAGCCCCCTGCTAGCCTCCCGCACACCTCACCTAGCCCTGAGACCGACAGAAGCCCCCTGCCTCTCCCTGGGGCCTGCACTCTGTCTCTGGAGAGAATTATTTTTTTCTCACCCATGATGAACCTAGGAAATAAATAAATAAGTCTGGACTTAGGCTCTGGCGCTTCAGCTGGCCTCCCGCACTCCCCACCTAGCCCAGAGACCCACCCAAGCCCCCTGCTAGCCTCCCGCACTCCTCACCTAGCCCTGAGACCGACAGAAGCCCCCTGCCTCTCCCTGGGGCCTGCACTCTGTCTCTGGAGAGAATTATTTTTTTCTCACCCATGATGAACCTAGGAAATAAATAAATAAGTGTGGACTTAGGCTCTGGCGCTTCAGCTGGCCTCCCGCACTCCCCACCTAGCCCAGAGACCCACCCAAGCCCCCTGCTAGCCTCCCGCACTCCTCACCTAGCCCTGAGACCGACAGAAGCCCCCTGCCTCTCCCTGGGGCCTGCACTCTGTCTCTGGAGAGAATTATTTTTTTCTCACCCATGATGAACCTAGGAAATAAATAAATAAGTGTGGACTTAGGCTCTGGCGCTTCAGCTTGCCTCCCGCACTCCTCACCTAGCCCTGAGACCCACAGAAGCCCCCCTGCAGGCCTCCCGCACTCCTCACCTAGCCCAGAGACCCACCCAAGCCCCCTGCTAGCCTCCCGCACACCTCACCTAGCCCTGAGACCGACAGAAGCCCCCTGCCTCTCCCTGGGGCCTGCACTCTGTCTCTGGGCATAAATATTTCTCTCTAACCCATGATGAACCTAGGAAATAAATAAATAAGTCTGGACTTAGGCTCTGGAGCGTCCGCTGCCCCGGACCTCCAGGGGAGAGGCCT